>NW_021636291.1:0-96788 GCF_004799145.2 Neltuma alba
CTGCCAGAAGGCCGTATTCTGAATGGCATTTTTTTTTTTTAAGATGAAGAATGGCATTTTGGAAAACAACATATATAATAAATATCTATATAATTTCAAGACCCTCCCAGCTCCCAAATAATTTATTTTCCATCCCCATGCCTCAACGAAGTGGTCATTTTAGGGGTAATAGGGAGGCTAAGATTTTAAAGACTCTAACCTATCTTTTTGTATAAGCTTGCTCATTTTCTAAACAAAGAATTACATTGGATTAGATGCCATGATGACACTTGGGCTTACATTTTAAAGGTTGCTTCAGGTTCAAGCTATGATTTTTCTTTTTAACGTCAGATTCTAATTTTTGCAATTCGATTCGAATTATCAATTTAGGTTCTTTGTCGGTTAATGTCTCAGCATCAACTGGCACGGGCAGAAGTGAAGTGAGTATGTGAATGCAGGGGAGCTAAGTGGCACCACTTCTTTACGTGAAGGGATAAAGGCAGGAATCTTGGCTTTCTTGATAATGCACATAACGCTGATAAGCTGCATTGTATTTTTGTAGCATATCATGTGGGATTGGATTCACAATTATTATTCTTTTTTCTTTCTTTGTATATTATTCTCTTGCCGGGGCATAATTGTGGCAATCGGCAAGTCAGCATGTTATTATTTTGATTGTGGCTTCTAATCTGTATTAGTTCCTGCTGTTCATGTTTGGGGATACAAGGAGATAAAGTTATACGAAAATGAGAGGATAGATGAGTGTGTGTGTGTGTGTGTATTTCTTCATATACTTGGTACTTTTTTTCCTGTCTTCCCCCGCAAGATAGTTCTTGTTCGCATTAAGCTCCGGCTTTGTGCCTGCGTTCGGCACTCTAGGTTCGCCCCTTTCAGGTATGGGTTCTAATTCTCTCCTTTCAGCCTTGCTGAAATCAGGCTACTGATTAGGGCTTTTATTTCTAAGTTTCTGTAGCATTGTAAACTAAAGTACACTTAGCTCGCAGATACAGAGTTCATACTTTCTTTTTCCCCAGACAAGTTAGTGTTTCATGATGATGATGATAAAAACCAAAAAGGCGCTGGTCTTATTGCCAATGCATCAAGGCCGTAGAGTAACGTCATTTTTTTTAAAACAAAAAAAGCCTTCTTGTGCCATGTTAAAAAAATTGCGTTTTGACTTTGTGCACTGAGTCATTCACTTAGTGCCAGCTTATGTCCCACTCATTCTGCCAGCCACTTTGGACCCTGTGATCTAGGGAACACAAAGGAGTCTCAAATTATGTGCAATATAGATGTCTAAATATAATTCCAAGCCGGGCCTTAATTGTAAGCGGGCGGCTTTTATCCCGCGGGAGTTGTTATGAATTGTTTTTGTTATTGGTTTTAATTTTAATTTTAGAACAATTAACCAGAAAATATTGATAAAGAAACAGACGGCCAACATTGGTTAAAAACAGTTGACCAGGAAATTATTAACTAATTTACTATGAACAATGATTTGCAAGACAGAAATATGGTGTGCAAGGCAACTGGAATAAATGTTATACAACTAATTTTTCCCTAAATATAATTGGAGCAATGACGTAGAATTTTATTAAACCCCGAGGTATGACTTTCTCTTAAGAAGAGATTTGCCTCTTCCCATCTCAATTCTTAAAGGTCGCTGGTTAATTGACCAGAAAATATTAATTGAAAAACAAAACAAGTTTGTACTCCTTCAACATCAAATCAAGGGAAAATTTCAAATGGGGTTCGAATGTATTTTCAACTAAACATACTTCAATATCGACTTTTCAGCTTCCATAAGAACTTAAATCCATGCCAACAAAAATAATATATGAAATTTAAATATCTACTATAAACAGTAATCAAGATGGGTCATTCCTCAAATAAAAAAGCCACGAGTTCTTTGCATCTCATAATCTAACCAAAATTACCAGTACATAAATCAAGCTTCATATACTAGTAAGGAGAACAAGGCGGTGGTCTGTGCATCTCATAGTCTACCCAAATTACTAAAATGAAACAGCTTTAACAATAAAACATAACATCCTTGACATTGTCCTTAATCGCTGGAAGAGTTAGCACCACGTTAGTGCTCCTACTTCCACTTCCAGAATCCACATCTGATGTCTCGCCTTCAATGTAGTATCGAGCACGGAAAGCAGCCAAGTGTGCATAATAAGCAGGAGGTACTGCAACAAACATTCTTACTTCAGCAGAGAGACAAATTGATATGTATATACTCGTTTGGAAAACTAATGCAACAATCAGAAAATAACATTTTTTTTCCTTTCAAAAATACCTATAGACACCGATCTAGTGCACCTTGCATACCTGGAAAAAAAAAAAAAGAATGTAGCAAAGTAATTAAGACAAAGCTCCTTAACCAACCCAAATGATAAAACTAAAAAGGAAATGGGGGATGGAGGTGAGAGATGTGATCTATAGGTGTTAGATTAAAAACTTACGTGTAACACAAGTTGTTTGTTAACATCTGGAGCTCGTCAGCCTTGAAATTATTCTCATCAAACAGCACATGATAGTGTGTAGGTCGGCTAGTTCCCTGGATCAAAATACAAAGTGTTAATCTAACTTTTCTAACAATTCATAATCAACCAGTACAGTTTTAGTCAATTCATAACATCACCTTAATTCCAGCATGGCTGTTAAGGTAAAAGTCAAATTCTCTGGGATGGCAGATACGAGTATCAACAACAGTGCCTTAATAGATAAACAAAACACCCAATCAATAAGCCGAATCCAAACTGAAAAGTCACAGAAGTAGACCGCTAAAGAGAACTAAAGCAAACAGCTATACGAGTGAAAAAAAACATGGCGTAATAAAGAGAAAATCTAACACCTGGCAAAATATTTCCACTTTTATCGGTCTGGTCACGACTGTTATGATCAACAGGAAAGAATCGGGTATGATGTCTTTTCTGTACCACCAAGAAGGTTACTCTTGGCTGATATCCTTCCTCCAATGAGGCACAAGCCTGATCAACCATAAAAAATTAAAATGACTACTTCATGCATTCATCCACAAGCAAAGCAATTTTTCCCCCTTGCTGACCAATATCCCTCAAGGTCTCGATTTGCAGGACATTCTATTAATGCTGCTCTATTTTTATAAGATAAACCCAATTTTAGCAACTTAAATCATCTTAAACCTTCAACCATACACACACACACACACACATATATCTCTTAAGCAATACCTTCCTTATAGCTTCCATCTCATGAAGTAGAACCTGACTGAATTGGCCTTCACTAACTCCATCTCTTTCAAGCAAAAATTGAAATTGAAGGAAGAATTAGAATACTTAAAATGGCACACAAATTTAAATATAAATACCATATTAAACGTATGCATCTCTTCACCCAAATTTACCTGTAGAATAATATCCTGTCTGGCTTATGCCTGGTTGATTTATAGAATGCAACAAGTAGCTCTCTGCCAAAAAGAGAAAAAGAAGAAAGATTGATGAAGAGTAAACACCCCTGACGGATGTGGCAGTAAATGCGCATCTTACCCCTACCTAATCATTCCGCCGTGTACAACTCCCCTCTGAGGATCCTGAAAAGTTTTATGGAGATCCAATATAATTTCTTCACGGTGAGACTGGGCTGAAACAATTCCACGGTACTTGGTGACTTGCGGCCAATCCATGGATGCCACTACCTGTACGTTTTACTCAATAATCAAACAAAATCATTTATACATGACCGAGACATTGCTTGCGTATACCAAAATTTATCATGTGGAACGGGAGAGCTTACAGCTGCTATAGAAGGGCTTGAGTCCTCCCCTGGCTGAGGATGTGTTACATCCGCACCAAATATTATAGTAGGGCGATCAGTCACATGAGGAATTTTCCCTTGAATTGCATCGATCAACACTGTATTGCGCCCCCCAACCTGATATAATCAATTAAATATTTAAAACTTAGAATTAATCAACTTAGCTACTAATTAAGCCAGGCCTTAGATAAAATTAACCTTAACATTGATCTTGAGGGCCAAATTTTCAAGATATTGCTTATTAAGCCTTGAAGCTTCCTTTGGCTGAGAGCATTGAGACACTATTCCCAATTCTGTTTCACAAATCCGTTTAATCTTTGCTGCAAGAACCACGTGACATTTTAAAAAGCAATAGACCAAACCAAATTCTGAGTTTCCAATTTCAGTTTAGATCGGAACGCTCACCATAGGAACCTTTAATGTCAGGCAAGATTATAATCAACAGCTGAAGTTTCCCATTAGATTGCTTGTAGACATCTCTGAGAAGTCCCTCTATTTGGCCAGGATGAGCTGACCTTATAGGAAGTAATGGGGTTCGATTGAAAACCTAACACATCCCAATCCGGTAAAATGGAATTGTTAGTGAATTGGGACAGGAGATCGTCAAGCAATGAGATAGCATAAATAGACTAAAACTTACAATTCCCTTACTGCTGCACATATTTACCAACTCATTACAGAATTGACCAGGCAAATCTCTGTTCACCCGTGTAGAAAAGTTGAGACAAGTCCAATATTGCACTTTTCCACCATCAAACATTTTCTAAAGAATTACCAGAAAAGATTAGCGCAGTGAAATAACCAGAAAAGATTATGTCTTTCCAGAAATCAAATACATTCTTTCCATTTAATTAGGATTTTACACAACAGTGATGGAAACAACAAAACAATTCACCTTGTTTATCATATTCCACTGGCCCCTCCAGGGTTCAACAACTGCTTCCTTCCCAGTTTCATGATATTTAAGCTGCATGAACGAGAAAGATTAAAAAAAAAAAAAAAAAAAAAAGGAAACATGATTTTCCAACACATCCATCAAGGTTGAAGCCATTTTTACCCTTGGAGGAGGCAAAACACGTGCATCACACACTGCCAGTTGTTCATTCACGTTAATACCAAATTCGTGTACAAGCCTGTCTCTGCTAAAATTGTTACGCCTGACCATCTGCAATGCAATAAAGTTAAATATTGAATCCAAAAACCTACGGTAATACATCGAATACACAATATAAATGCACCTCTCTAATGTCCTTCTCCCTGTCAGAAGGTCGTTGACAGGTTGCTCTCAAAAGGGCGGTTACCTGCCTCTCATTCAGTTTCTTTGTGTACCTTTGCCCAGCAACTATCTTGCAAAGCTACAAGGTGAAGGAACAACTTCTTAAACAAAGTTGAAGTCAAACACAAAATTAATGAGGCAGGATGTACAAATGAAGCAAAATGAAGAGAAAAACCTCCATAGGCAAATAAATAGGTTTTGTATCATTCCCAGCTTGGAGGGCAGGAAGAGACAAATGCTTGAGCTCAACATTGTATTTATCACGAAAGTAACGAACAACAGTTATTTTTGTTCTCTTGTCATCGAGAGTAAACCTAAGAAACGCCAAAATGAACTTCCAGATTAGATTATACAAGACATACTCATGCATCATTATGCAAATTTCTTATTCCAGGTCAGCAAATGCCACAAAATTAAGCTTTTATTCACCTACAAGTGTGACTTACTTTGCTTTTATGAAGTGAACAATCAATTTATCAAAGCCACAAGATAAAATAAATGATAAAAGCAATGAAAAAAAGCTAAAATACAAGCTCACATCAACTCGCTCAGTGGTTCTTTGGAGATTCCAGTAATTTTGTAACTTCTAGTACACTGACCATTAGTGAATTCTACCTTCACTCCTCTTAAGGCTTTCTTAATCTGAGTGTGACAGAAGAGGACACAAGAGCATTAATTAAGCATCAATTTGTGGCACAAAACACATATACGCTAAAATCAACATCATAGAATCAGGATATAAATACCTTAATTCTGTCTTGATCAGACAGACGCCTTGAAAAATTAAAATTAAAGTGCTTTGCAATAAAGTCAGTCACAAAGATGTCTTCATAAAATGCCCTTGCTGATACATCTGCAACAAAAGGATTATCACTACTGGTCAAAGACAGGAAACTAACTTAAAATCTGAACACGAATCACCATATAGATATCAGTAATTAATAATTAATTCAATTAATGGATAAAACATATGAACATGAAATGAAGCAGAACCAATATTAAGGGAAAGTCCCATCTGGGTCGGCCGGATGCTTTGATAATATCCTCTCCAATATTCTATTCCATCACCAAGCTCGCCAGTCTGACCCAAGCTTGGTGAGAAAAAAGATCTACCGACAACAGTATACCTACAGGCGAAAAGTTGACGAGGTAACTTCAATAAAGAGAAGCCATAGATTGACACTAGAATGCACACATGGCAGGGAAAAAAATATAGATAAAGTAATGCACTCACTTCTCAGATGGTGATGCCCTGAGGACAACATCGAGTGCTTGAATTGTTTCTTGTGGATTGTCCAGCTGTCGACATCTTAGAAACTGCTGCAAATGGTGAAGATCAGCCTTGGAAGCATAACGAATCGTGACCTTAAACTCGCGCTCACGTTTGTTCCTGTGTTTCAAAAAGGAATTAGACATTTACGAAATAAACATTGTATCGTGCGACAAAGTCGGATTTATTTAAAAAAGAAAAAAAAAACAGTCGGATTAATCAATCCAGGCGCTTGAAAAAACACACCTCGTTGAACCGGAAGAACTGGCTTGTTCATCGCTATCTACCAACTTAACCACGAATTCCTTTGACGAGAACGGCAAAGGGCCTGCTGTATAAAGACTCTTCCGGCCATCATAAGCTGGTGTTCGCTTGTTCAGGTGTGACTCCCTGTACAGCTGGACTAGTTGATTCATGACATTCCTAGAGATCTTTTTCGAAGTAATTTCTGGAGATATAGATACCTAATCCCAAAATCAAATCGTCAGCCTCCCAAAGACGTATAAGGAACAGAGCCCTTCCAGTTACCGGAGATATGTAATAAAACGCAGCGGTGACCAGACATAATGTAAACATCCAAGTAAAAACTTTCAAAAAATGAATTAATAATCAAACAGAGAACAACGGTAGTACAAATGCAGGATGTATTATAGCAACCAGATAAGCAAAGCGATCGTCAATTATAAGAGACTGAGAAAATACGCACAAATTTTTCCACCTACAGACCACTCGTCAGCATCAATAGCACACAAGGAACAGAAAAGTGAGATGAAATGCGAACAAACTAATGAAGCATATAAACAAATAAACAAGGAAACAGAACAGACTTGCATTTTTTAGAGTCCTATGAAGACAAGCCACTGAGCAAAAATAATCACCGAAGTATTTCATTCGATTAAAACATAAGGTGTCGGTTTTACTGACATCGTAGTGATGAAGATCCTTATCAGCCACCTCAACGAGAAAGTGATTTGCACGAACTTGAATTCTTTTCCCCATTCTACCAAAATCTGGTCGGTCAGCAAATCTCGTGGCCTTTGACGATGAGGGAGCCGGAGTCTGCAACGTTAAACGCCCCAACTCAGCACTCGGAGCATCTTGAGTAACGGCCGCAGTCGGAGGAGGAGGCGTCGCGGATACAGATGCAGCGCCACGTCCGGGTCCGGCTTGCGGCCTGCCTCCAGCAACATCTCGACCGGGGGCAGATTGGGATGCGGTCGGGGACGATTGATGGGGGCGAACTTCTGGTTGCTTTCCACGACCACGACGAGGCATTGTGATGGAAAACTGGAGTCACAAGAAAGCTGTGGGAGAGAGTGTGTGATTTTGGTGAAGATCGCGAGGAGTGAATAGTGTAAAGAACAGGAAGGTCCAACCTGCATGGACAGAGAGGGAAGACGAAGGAGACCAGTGAAGAAACTTCAGCGACGATTTGAGTGTTCATAAACGAGAAGGGAAATAAAACCCAATAATCGCGGACGTGTAAAGTGGAAAGCAAAAAATGAGGGACGTGGAAATATCAAATGTGACTCTCTCTCTCTCTGCGGGTGGCCTCGCCGTGGTGTCTGGGAACGTACAAAAACAGCTTTTAAAAAACATTTTTATGTATTTATTTAATATATTAAGAAAATATTTTTAAAATTATAGTCCAGCTTTCCAAATGTGCAGAAGTGTATCTTCTTCTAGAATATTCTCACTCTCTCACATGGGGAAAATTATAGTTTGGATAATTTTATATTTTATTACAGGGAATATGATATAATGTGAATGTGAAAATGAATGATGACAAATGAAAAATCATGGAGTTCAGTCTCAATTTTATTTTATTTGTTTATAAAATAATAATGTAGAATAGAGGAATAATAATTCAGAAAATGTAAGAGCTGTAACGGCTCTCATAGTTATTGAGTAAATATAAATATTACAAATTTATTTTTATGTTTAAACTCTTACGAGGGGCGACAAATAAATTGTATGCGGGGAATGGGTAGGACGTTACAGGAGGGTAGCAGAATAGTAGACAATAAGAATAGAGTGAGGCAGGAGACGCATTCCCAGAAACTGAGAGGGTGTTTGGCAAAACTAAAACCACAGTTTCAGAATCACTTTTCTGCAAAACGAGGTAACTTCCTTCACATATTTACTTCGTAATCTGTAAAAACACTTCTGAAACTATGGTTCGGCTTCTATCCAAATACCCCCGAATCGTCCCAAATGACAAATGGCAAATGGCAATCACAGACCCGCAGGCTCTTTAATTCCGCCTTTTAACCTGTCCATTAGCCGAAGTGGAATTATGGGACGCTGTCGTGGGGGGAAAAAAGACATGAAATACTGTATTATAGATGCTATGTTATTTTTATTGTATTTTAAGTAAATTACTTTCATAGGAGTATATTGATATTGCAAGAAATAACAAAGTGATTATTTTATTTTAATATGCAAATAAAAACAAGTGATTTTGAATATTTATTACTGTTATGGTATAATAGGAGTTATTGAAAATACAAGAGAGGAGAAAGAGGAGGAGGAGCGGCAGTGGCTAAAAAGAAAGGGGGGGGAGATGGGAACGGGTGAGCAAAGCAGGCATAGCGCGTGGAAGGGGGGAGAGCTCAGAGCGTAGGCGACAATCCGGAATTAAAAAGCCTAGAAGGAGCCGCCGCTGCAGATGGGGCCGTGATCACCACCCCGATGTTTTCTAAGTACGGATGTCAGCACCGCACCCCACATCTCCCTCGCATTCGTATTCCTTCCTTGCCTCCCACTCCCTCGTTCTCCCTCTCCCTCACAAAACCCACTCTCACCTTTTCTCTCTCCCCCTTTTCATTGTTGTGTTTCTTTATTCCATCCCCCCTCCCCCAAAATTTATGTTTATTACTGAAGTAGTACTTTTTATTATTATTTATTTATTTATTATTATTATTACTGAACTTAAAAAGCAAAGTTCCCTGGCATCCTCCGTCTTCAGCCAATCAGCTCAGTTTGGCTGACTAAACATCGCTTAGGACTGGAGGAAACCGAAACTTCCTCGATGCTCCTTCCCCAGACTTTTTTTGCTCCTTCATCAGACTGAATTGGGAAGAAAAAAAACTAAAAGAATCGCCCTTTATGCTTTGTCATCTGAATTACGCGTTTTCACTTATCCCTATAACCCAACGACCAACGAATCCCATTGCTTACTGCACTTGCTTTCCTCCCTCCCTCCCTTTTGATTCCGCCTTTCTTAGGAAATCGGAATCCAATTCTCCCTCCCACATCACCTCCTCCTGATTGGACCTCTCTCTATGATGGTCCCACACAACCTCCTCGTACGGACGAACTTTCCCAATCTCCCTCGTTCGTTTTCAGTTCTTTGACGACTCTTCTTTATTTTTTTGACCATTAATTCTCTGACGACTTTCATTACGCTTCTTCGTCTACGTCGTATTACAATTACAAATACTAGCAGAGCACATGCTTTCAGCCATTAATTAATCGTCGCTGTGCGTTCCTTTGTTTATTTGTTTCGTCTTTCTTGCTGCTTAAAAATGTTCAAGTCTTATGGTGATGATGCCAAATTAATGTTTAAAATTTCCTTTTATGATTAATTTGATAATTTGATTTTTATTCTAAATTACCACTTTGGGTTTCTAATTCCCATGACCCATCACCCCGCATGATCCGAACTTCGCTGTTCATGAGTCAACCTTTTAGCCTTTTTAGACGGTTTTCCGCTGCCTGTATGCTTCCTCGTAATTCCTATTGGTAATTGGCCATCTCTTATTCCTATTAATTGATATAACAAAACATTTATAAATAATAAATAAATCATCAATAAATATAACAATATTTATGCCACATTGTACATTTTACAGGGATGAATAATATGACTTATTTAGTTTCTAAAGCATGGAATTATTAAAAGAAAAAAAGAAAAAAAAGACAATCCTTTTCTTTTAGGCATGAAAAGGAACTATTTGAGTCAAGGGGAAAGAAAAAGTCATAATACAGAGGCCCCACTCCGTGGACGTTGAGTTGATTGACAATGAGGGTTTGGCAAGTTCGATGAGGAGGCGGATTGACCCCTGCGTTGGGGAGTAGGTACAAAGAAACTTCTAGGTGAAGATTTGTTCATGCCTTTAATTTAAAATTGATAAAAATTGACGCAGGCAATCTGTCGAGTGCGGTTCCTATCCTTGTATGATCCAGCACCTTTTAAGATGATATACGAGCTTGTTTGTTGTTGAAAGGGAAAGGCACTGTTGAAGAAGATGTGTACAAATACATAAAATGTTGGCAAAAATAATAATGATAAACACACAAAAAATTAAAAACCCGGCCTTTGCTGCATGGCATTAATGATGTTACTCTGTTATTTAAACAATCAGCATTGGCCTTGAGCCTTTAGCTGCTGGATTTAATGTGAGGATTCTTTTACTGTTATTACTTTCCCACTAAATTTCTTCAATATCATTTTTATAAATATAATAATAATAACAAAACTTCTAATAAGTATTCCTCCTCTTCTTAAATATAAAACTTAATTGTTGAGTTGAATTCAGTTCTAACGGTTAGGCCTATTTTTATGTTTATTTTTTTTCCTTTAAATTACCTTATACATATTTCCTCAACTATAATCAAGTTAGAGAGGAGAAAAAATATTAAGAAAGATGATTATAGTGTTTGTTTGTAGTTTAGAAATGAATCTTTATAATTAAAAAAAGATAATATTTTTATAACTGATTAATTTTTAAGCTAATTAAGTTAATTAAATAGACACTATATTAAGCATGAAAAAGCAGTAGCATCAATTAAATATAAGCAGGGTGGGGACCCCACTGGTGGCTTGGATAAAACTAAATGTTAATGATGCTGTATCTTCTAATCGAGCAGGTTGCGGGCGAGTTATAATGAATGGCCGTGGTGCTCGGATAACTGGCTTCACTCTTTTTTTTGGGAAATTGCACAGTTTTTAAAGCAGAGGGATGGGTAATCTTTAAAGGGCTAATGCTTGCGTGGGACCTTGGTTTTGGGAATGTCATGCTGGAATCTGACGCCAGGGATCTGGTGGATGTGATCAACACTGTACCCATTGATGACACGGGAAGTTTGATGAGGACACAAATCCGAGGCAATCTGGAGTATTCTTGAGGTTGAAAATCACACATACGTCAAGGCTACAAAATGGAGTTGCCGATGCTTTAGCAAAGGAAAGTTTGTCTGGAAGTACTATCATGGATGCTTGATGAGAGCCTGTGATTGTCCCCACTGGGTTTTCTATTTGTGTGTGGGCTACAAGCCCTTTTTTGTATCAAAAGAGAAAAGAGAAAAAAATAAAATAACAGGCGTATGGAGATGTTTAGCCAAGAGCCGAAGGTAATCATATCGTTCATTGGATGTCGACTTCACTAGCGACAAGGCTTCCCCATGCTTTGACGGATCTGTAAGTGGGATTAGCATATCTAATATTTGTTAAGAGGATATTTGGATAAAAATAAAACTATAGTTTTAAAAATATTTTTATAATATACGAAATAAATATGTAGAGAAATTTATCTCAAATTATAAAAAGTGATTTTGAAAAGTACTTTTTTATTTGGCATTACATAAAAATATTTCTGAAAAATATTTTTTTACAAATCGAGACAAACTCATTCACGTATTTACTTTATATACCGTAAAACTATTTTTGAAATCATTGTTTGGTTTTTATTCAAGCACCCTTTTAAATCAACTTGAACATCATTTTTAGTATACTTAAATAATCTGATGAAAGTGTAAAAATGAAAAATTAAAGAATGCCTTAATCAGAGTCCATAATTTTATCTGAGAAGCTTAAATATATTTTATTATTTTTTTATACGTTTGGAAAAACAATTTTTGGCCTTTAACGTGAAAGAACACGGTGCCTTGAAATACATGGTCGGGAGAGCAATAATAAAAGCCAGGGATTATATGGGCAAGCGTCCCCATTGCCTTCAACATAGGCTGGTCCTGCACTCCCGTTTAAGAAAAACTTACCGAAGAGCACTTGCCAGAAATGTTTGGAAAAGGCCATGTAGTTTGTAAGCTATCAATATATAGTGTGTCTGTTATGTGAATTTTGAGAACCAGATTTGTTTTCATCCCCTTTTTTTCTTCTCATGACTTATTTTCCTATATTTTTTTTTTCTTTTTGCCTTGTATGAGTATCCTTCTTTTGTAGCCAATTTTGTCTGAAATACTATCGGATACTTCTCTCAATGAAAATTTAAACTTCGGTTTACTATGTTTTGAGGTTTTAACCCCTTCCTCCTATTGATAATTTGTTATACTACTTATTGTTGCATGGATTTCTGACAAATTATATGAGCTGGTGGCAAAAGCAGCCCAGGCCCTATATCAACTTTGCCGTACACTTTTTTGGGATACATATCACCACGCAGATATGGAGAGCGCTATGGCCATAGTTTCTCATGGGCCTTTAATAACTGATGAAACCCTGATCCACAAGAATGGTAAGATTTGCAAGTTGCCACTTTTTTCTTTTTTCTTTTCTCCTTCTTTATGATTTGTACCGTTCCGTGTAGTTTTTGGGGCATGAAAAATAAACAGCGCAATTAATTAATGAGTTATGAAATGATAACTTGTTAAACGATTTATATGGCGTATATATTTTCGACAAGTCGCTATAATGATTGTTTTTCCTAACTAACCATCTGCCTATAGAAAAAAAAGCGAAGATGCTGCAAGTCTTCCATACAGCTATTGCTTGTTTAGAGGGATGGAAATATCACTGAAATCTCATATATCAAATACTTATCTATATACTGAATAAGTAGGATTTTTTCAACGAATACTGCTAGGTTGAGAAAGTTTAGTCAAAAGAAAAGGTAAAATATTTATATTTTTATTGCATTTCTTTTATAACTTAACTCAGCCCCCCTTCCAAATATCAAAATTTTGAATTTTGTAGCTAAATACTTCTTTTTTTTTGTAATCAGAAGAGTAGTTAAAATATTCAAAAAGAATACTAATTAAAGATGAAGACATAAATAATGTGAAGACACTTCTCATGGTGAGTGAGTACGCAATAAAAAATTAAAAATTGCTACCATTTTTGTTCTGCGTCGCCGTCTACGCAGTAAAATTATATATGCTCTCAAAATGAACAAATAATGTAATTCGTTATTCACTGGGCAATCCATTCAGCAAACCTTTATGACACAGGCACGAGGCATCAACGTCAACACATATATAAATTATTCTTCAAATTTCCTCGCATCACATCACGTAGCCGACCCAAGTGTAGGATTTCACTCTCATTGGGTAATTAAATAGGCTTAATATCCCCAACAGACACGTGCACAAAATAAGAGGGCAAGTCTGCGTTTATTTATTTATTTTGGTCACGACAAAGCTAGTGTTTGGAATAGGTGTGGCATTATAGAGTATTCCCCCACACAACTTCGTTAGTGCGTGCTCGCTGCAAGGAAGCATAACGGCCTTCTGTCCCCCTCTCAAACACCAACATATATTCCTCCCATCTTATTATAAAATATTCCCCAAAGAAATTCTTAAATCTTATTAATTTTATTTAAAAATTTAATTAATTTTTAAATAACTATAATAGTTATTTAAAGGAAAAATTACCGATAAATTTCTCCTTAAAAATTTAATTGACAAATAGAATTTAAGGACTTTGTGCGACTTAGCTACCACTCTGTTTCTTATTATAAGTCACTTATGTTTCAAACCCGTAACGTAAATCAAGAAATACATTAAATTAACCATTTCTTTTTTCATATTTACTCTTATTAAAAGTTGAGAGAGAGATGGACAGAGAGATTAATTAATTTTTTATTAAATTAATGGGAATAAAATTGAAAAAATATCATTAATTATACTACAAGTAACTTATATTTTCAAATAAACTTTTAGGATACAAGTGACCTATAATAAGGAATAAAGTGATACTTTTATGTGCAATTTATCTTCTTGTGTGTGTAATAATTTTTTTTTTTTTGTGATGCGTAACTCAATTTCTTTTTATATAAATAAAATTGTCTTATGTGCAAGTCATCTTCTCTATGTGCAAACTAATACCTTATATTCAAATAATTTTATGCAAACCATCTTCACTTTGTGCAACTAATCTTCGTTTGTGTAATTAATCATCCTATGGATTATTTACCAATTAAATTTGTAATGAGGATTTATTCCCATTTTTCCCTTATTCAAAAGCACGCATATGGATGGGAGGTGGAGTCCGCGTAAGAAAGACACAAGTCTAAATAACCATTATAGTTATTTCGCCACTCATTGTGCCACCCACTATTTTGAAACCCTTGACGTTTCCTTCATCTCACTTTTGTTCCTTACACCATCATTTCCTTCAACACTAAACACATTATTGTTCTTATATATCTCCTTTATCATCATGTAATATTATAACATCCCCTTCTCAATTCGCTCATCAGAGCTTCAGAGCCTACATATATGTTGTGTTACTGATGAACTTGTTTATTTAATGCAACTTCATCAGCTTGGTACTCGGCGATCCAGCCCTTTATTATCTTGATCTCAGTCTTTCTCTGCTTCACCAGCCATTCTGGATCACTTGGTTGCTCTTCAAGTATGTCCAGGCAATGAGATCCTGCCATTTTTTTCTCTCAATGAATATCATTTCGTGCATGTTACAAAAAGCATTAAATGTGTATATATATTGGTCGTAAGGGTGAAGGAATACCGTTGACTGTGGACACGGCGAGGATACTATCTGATATATCTTCCAACACCCTGCGAGTCATTCCAAAAAAAAAATAAAATCAAAGGTCACTAATTGAAGCAAACTGATATCAATCACAAAGAAGATCAATCGGCGGAAGAAAATTATTGTTTTTTTTATCACTAGCTGTACCCTCCAGAACTGTACGGATCTCTCAGTCCATTGGAGAAGATAATGTTGCTGGCAAATCTATGGAGGATCAGTTTCAAATCCTAGAGATTCGACGACGACGAAGACGACATATGAGAAAAGCATGGAGTAATTAAATGAAAACGACCAAAAAAGAAGACATTAATTAATTTAAACGAAACGTGATTATTAAAAAAATATGAACGTGCGTACAGGACCCCCATAATAAGTTGTCACCCAATGAGGTCGTGGAAGAACGCCATACAAGCTTCTGCATTCATTCACAAAGCTCTTCATATCGAAAGGTGCTGGTGGGAACATTGTATCGTCCCTATCATGACCGATTGGCATCACCATCTCGCTACAACTCTGTTCATAATTTCGTTAATTAATTCGCTCAAAAGACTCTAAGCATATGTATATACAGAGTATTATATATGGGGCTTTATCATGTTTCTTATTAATTGGAATCTTAACCTGCCATCTCCATCCTATGTCAGTTTCGGTGGGAAGATTGAATTCGTTTGTGTCATAGCAGGACTTGTTTCCGTGATGAGCCACAACTACTCCTTCAAATATTTGGCCAAGAGTATCTGTTTTCTTTGCTGCTGCGTCAATGGCTTCACAGATCACACTGACTGGGTAATCCGGAGGTTCATTATACTGAGCTGCATCAGCGTATATTGAATCCAAGTAATCCTTCAGTTCAAAACTGTTGTCCAGTTTGCTGAAATAACACGAGGGAAAAAAACATTTTTTAGTGAGAGAGAGTGAGAAATCAAAACATCTGTAATCTACGGTGGAGAAGAAAACTTACGAACCTGCAAGTTTTAAATGTCTTGCTGAGAATTGAAAGACCGTTAGGCATCTTAGAAACTTTGTCAATCTCAGACCATGATTTACGTATAGTTTGGTAGCAGCTCTCACTAGCTTCCTGCAATACCGCTCAGAATATTAATACATCATTATTTTTTTTAATCTTGTATTTGTTAATAAAATAATGACGCAAATTACTTTAAAATCCTTGGTGACGATGTAATAGTATCCGGCTTGTGGGGCGACGCTATTGAAGTAAAGAATTGGCGCTGATGAGGCCAGAGCACCGAGTGCAATGTGGGGATACTTTAGCCTGAACCACGAGGCAAGCACTGCATATAAGAACCAGAAAATTAACCAGATGAAGTCAGTTCCTCATATGTGTGTGTGTGTGTGTGTGTGTGTGTGTAATTGAACGATAGTTGAAGAAAAATAATAAGTTGTGTGTGGCCGCCTACTTCCACCATAGGATCCTCCGATAACGATGATGGGAGAAGTGTGGGCAGACAAACGTTCCTTTACGTGTAAAAGCACAGCAGCATAGTCTGCTATAGCTTGGGCTGAGTTGAAATAGCCTCGAGTATTTGCATTCTTCATCGCTTTTTTCAGGGACCCAAACGGTATGGATTTCCCGTAGTATCTATGCTGCTCAGAAGCCATATATATATATATATTATATGTAATTAAACAACACAAATTAATTGAACTTATCCCAAGTTATATGATCTGAGTTGGTCTGATCACATACCTCAATATAAACAATAAGAGAACTGAATTGAGGGGCGTTTTCTCTGAGAAATCCAACGACATTAATATCCTCGTCCACAGGCTCTTCGGCGCCAAGGTATGCAAAAATGGGTGCGCTTGATTTAGGTCCAGCCCAGTACTTGGAATTTATCATATACCTTTGTTGAAAAGTGGCGTAGCTGTCAGGTCTGTAGTTGAAGTGATCCAGTCTTTGGGTGTAGTAGAATGTCTCGACCTCCTCAACCGAATTCGAGGAAGACGAGGTTTGTGGTTTTTTACGTTGTTTACCGATTTTCCTTGCAATTCCTAACCTCGGATTAATGCTGAGAGCATCAACACAAAGGAAGAAGATTAGGAAGAACCAGGAAAACCGTTGGAACGAGCACATAAGGTTAGCCATGGCCCAATCTTGGGCGTTTCAACTAAGGTTGAAGGTAGCCTAGCGAAGCGCATGCTTATATACATGCAAAAAGAGGGAGTCAGAACTAATAAGACCTAGGTCTAATAGAAGAAACTAGTCTCTCATAATGTGACGAACCAAGATTCAAATCCCGCTTGGGAGATATGTCTAAATTTAGTACCCGACAGTGTTTCGAATAAGATTGCTTCTGATAGGAGGATACTTATGTTTTAATCAAAAAAAAGAAAGAAAGAGGGAGTCACAAAGAGAAAGAAGGAAGAGATTGACAAATTAGGCTTTGAACCCTAGGTTTATAAAAAATAAATAAAATATAAAATTATTCTAAAAAGATAATGACACAGAAATCTAACTAATTAATCTAAAATTTGATAAGATAT
This sequence comes from Neltuma alba, assembly GCF_004799145.2. Lineage (NCBI taxonomy): Eukaryota > Viridiplantae > Streptophyta > Magnoliopsida > Fabales > Fabaceae > Neltuma > Neltuma alba. Next base: position 17,566 of record NW_021636291.1, read on the forward strand.
TTTAAGTATTATAATTCAATTAAAATATCCTAATATATTAGACAAAAATCATAATAAAATAATAGTCATAAATATCCAAAATAACTCTAATCAGCTCTAGTTTCATATTAATTCAGTCAAGTCATTGCTTAACTAATTAATTAATTAAAAATGAGGAAAAGGATTATGCTAAGAAGGTGCTATTCCACTTTAACATAAAATAGTTGTGTATAGGATATAGCTATGTAGCTACCTACAAGATCCACTATCGCCAATCCCCATGGTTTTTGGTTTTAATTAGAGTAATCATCTTTTTATAAAAAATAATCATTTTTTAAAAAGTCATGAAGGTGCATTGCAGTTTCAGAAAGCAAAGAAATGAAAGATGGGATGATGCAGCAGTCATGAATTTGATTACAACAAATTTAAATTATAGTTGTGATTAGTTGATCTTTTTTTTTTTTTGTGATCAAGTTGTGATCGGTTCTTTAATCACATAAGGATATCAATAAAATCGGAGCGAGTGCTTTGGATACACGTCGTCATTTTTCATGAATAATCTCTGTAGCCCATTAAATTAAATCGAGGCCGAGCGTGTGGCAAAATAAAATACCACAGGTACTGATTTTGTTAAAGGCATCAATGCCAATACATACATATTTTTAGTATAAAGTTTGTATACTATAATTCAATATTTTATTACAAATTAACAATTATAGCTTTTAAATTATTGGAAAAAGGCTTAAGTTGGTCCAAATTGATAATGACGTATTTTTATCCCGTGAAGACGTATGCTCAAGTCTTAATGTTGATTGACCTTGATGAATCTCAATTCAATTGATCTATCTTTTTTCAAAAATAAATAAAAAGAAAAAGAAAAATGGCTTTATATATTACATATCAATGAAATTCTTCTGAAAAATTGATACCCAACAAGTTCTGTTGAAAATTATTGTCATCTCACGTAATGCTGTAAAAAAAAATAAGGAAAATAAATAATGCATTTTTTTTCCTAATTAACCTCTTTTTTCCTTTTGCATTATATTACTATCATCGAAGACCCGAAGCTAATTCTTTCGAGCCTAATTGAATACTGGTTATGTTCACTTGAAGATTTTTCAATGGTTTTTATTATCATCAAATTTTGTGCGAAAACAGGGTTAAAAAAACGGATATCATTATTCTATAACTAAACGTTTTAATGATTTTCGTCCACATATAATCTAATTATAGAAAAATGATTAAAAAACTATTTAAAAAGACTTTTAATCTATTTAGAGATGTTTGGAAAACCGTAAAAATATTTTTTTTAAATATTTTTCGTAAATCAAAATAAATTTCTTCACATATTTATTTTATACATCTTAAAATTATTCTTAAAACTATAATTCCGTTTTTACCCAAACACCTCTCGTTCTTCTGGTGATTTTGGTCTGGAAATTTGATGGATGAAGCCAAAACATTGTTACGACTTACGAGGCAGAAGTTGGAGATGGATAACTACAAAACCGATGCGATCCAGAAACCACGTGGGGATGGTATTTTTAATTTTATTATTAAAATAAAGGACCTCATTTTACGGATTAAAAGTAAGCGAGCTTTATAATTAGTCAACTAATGGATTCAGCAGGAACATGCTGATAATATAATGCGTTTGGAATAATTGATGGTGGTTGAATCTAATCTCAGGTGTGAACAGACAACAGAAAGAAGCCTACGGGTAAACAGATAATTAGAGGTTAATTAAGTACTACAAGTTGTGGGGGGGGGGGTTATGATTATGAATTAATCAAAGTGGCCACTTATAAATGTATATGCTGTGAAAAGTTCATCAGCCTCTATATTCCTATTTAAAAATGAATCAGTCACATTGGATTAGGCTATGCAGCTGACTTTAATTTTCCCATTAAATTGCAAACTGTTCTTTATGGTAATGATGAACCCCTTAAACTTAAAACCAGCAAGAATAATACAGATACAAGTTAACAGGGAACAAAGTGAAAGCAGCTTTTTAAATTTGGAGAGGGAACAGCGCACAGGATGCTTTGTGTGAATCACATGGGAGCATGGCCCCGCTGGTGCCATTAAAGAAAGCCATTGTCAAGTGGGAACGCTCTCGGCATAATCGAACCACCCCAAGTGGGAACGCTTTTTGATCCCACAGTCTCATCCATCTTTCATCCGTTGACTCACTATCATATACTCTTCACATTTTGATTCCGAGTGCGTTCTGTGGTCATATTTAGAGGCATTCTCGTTACCTACCAATAAATTTTAAAACTGCTGTGATTTGAGAGTCTTTGGTTGAAAATTTTTAAAAGTAATTCTAACTAAGTATGTGAAAAGAATTTTATCTTGATTTATATAAAAATACTTTTTAAAAAAGTGTTTTTTTATTAAGATCCAAACACTCCGACATGACTCATTCTTCAAATAGAGCGAAATTTCACTCGTGTTTCCTAGAATAAGTGCCATCTTATCAGAATATTGCTGATAATGATCAAACATATCATTGATAAAACAAAAATTAAATACAAGGCAAATTTAAAGGGGGATAACACTGCCAAGCGCCAACCACTATAGTAAATTTGAATATTTCACATTTCAACTCATAATCTTATGTTTAAAACGAAGTCTATGGCCAGGTCAAAAAAGAAGAAGAAGAAGGAAGTCTATGGCGTCATTTGGGCTACAACATCCTGCCTTTCAATGATACCAAATTGAATAGGCCTGTTAATTAAGTCTCTGGATATCAATTTTCGCAACAACAAAAAAACCAAAACAACACATGAACATCATCGGTTTCTCTACTGTACCATGCTGCCTTCATCAGTTTCTGCAGCATCTATAAATGTCGCTCATCACATTCCTTCGTCCGAACTTGATCCAAAATCACATGTTGTTGAGACAATCTTGAAGAATCGTTCACTAAAATGTGACCCATTAACCAACTAAACCAAGTAAATAAGAAAAAACCCCAGAAATTTAACCCAAAAAAAGACCTGAAAATTTAAGTAAATAATCATTTAAAAAAAATCTTTCATGCAAGCCAATACAAAACTGTTCTCGGATATTTATCTTGAACCCTGTCAAATCATTCATCCCAGTATCTCCATACGCACATATAAATAAAAACATTTAGTTCAATTTTAATATAAAACTACTTTTTCTTTCTTTCTTTTTTAAATAAAATTATTTGGACCATGTGGATAAACTTTAATACTCTCTTACTACTTCTAATCCTTGATATAAGAGTTAGTTAACTAATTTAAGTAGATTAAAAAAACTAATTAAGTTAATTATTTGTAATAAATAGGTGTTGTCTTTTCTAAAATATCCCTGTTAATCAAGTGTATTGGTTAGAATTATCATTATTACAAGGATTACCTTGAGAAAATAATAGATAAATATAAAAGACAAAGTGGATTGGGGTCATATATTTAGGATTAAAATAAAAGTCAAACGAGTTTTTATATTAAGAATAGGAGATACTGTTAAAATACAGAAGACTATCCCCCCAATTTTGACTTCAAATTCTTTAAATTTGAAAATATCCTCTATGTAAAAGGAAGAAAAAATAGTCCCCCCCCCCCACCTTAATTTTGACTTCAAATCCTTTGAATTTGAAAATAAAGCCTCTCCGTAAAAGGAAGAAAAAATGGCTCCCCCCCCCCCCGGGGGGCAATTTTGACTTCAAATCCTTTAAATTTGGAAATAAAGCCTCTGCGTAAAAGGAAGGGAAAAAAAGAGAGGAAGTAATTGAACCATTATCACGCAGAAACATCTAAAATTAGATATAGTTATATCATTTTTTCCCCAGATAATATAAAAGCCACCTGTTTATTTTTCCCCCCTGGCATTAGAAATCAAGGATAAAGGAGCAGTACACCTCGATCCGTAAATCATGGACAATCATTGTTGATTTTACGGATAAAAAGAGCACTTTTCGTTAATAATAATAATGATACAATTTTAATGCATCGTATTCTATTGCAAATTTAGTACACTTTGAGCGCGCCAAGATCCGCGTAGTACTGTGTGATCCACCCTTTAATCATCTGAGTCTCTTCCTCTCGTTGTTTGACTAACCATTCTGGATCGCTTGGCATTGCACGCAGAATATCCAAGCAATGAGATCCTGAAAAATCAACGTTTTTCGATCAAAAGGGACCCACCCTAGTGTTTCTTTTTCTCTGTCTTTCTGTTTGAATGTTGGAAAAGAAAATGATAGAAAATAGGAGATCCTTGTATTTGATGTAATTGATTAAGAGAATACCATTGACTGTATGGACGGCAACGATACTGTCCGATATGCTGTCCAGAACCCTGAAAACAAACACAAGATTCGCACAATGTAGTTTTAATCATAGTTCTAAACATCAAGACAGTAAAGTTTTAGGATTTTAGGTTGCTAACCCTCCGCTACTATATGGATCTCTTAGCCCATTTGAGAAAATGATGTTGCTCCCAAACCTCTGAAGGACCAACTTGATATCCTGTATGCCAACAGTTAAACCAGAAACGAGGCTTTCATAGGTGTCAATACCTCACAACTGGAGGTGATGTAAGAAAAAGACATTTTAGAACGACTCTACACGAATGTTAACAAAGAGAACAACACAAAAACTTACATGGCCTCCATAGTAAGTAGTGATCCAATGAGGCCGAGGTGCGACACCATATTTCATCTTGCAATCCCTCACATAGCTCTTGAGATCGAAAGGGCTAGGTTGAAACATTGTGTCATTTCCAAGCCCTATAGGGATCACCATCTCACTGCATGTCTATAAGTAAACAGCAGTCTCGTATCATTACAAGGCTAATGTAAACATTCATGCACGTGTTTTCTTATTCATCATTCCAAATGAAAGTTTAAATGGTAAATGAAAGTGGAAATATTAGGATAGAAGTGTTAGGTGTACTATAGACCAAAATTACTCATAGCAGCGACTAACCGAGATCTTTAATTTAGTAATAATTGTCTAAACCTTGGCTATTGTGGCTTACTATTTAGCCTCAGGGGTGTACTTTCAGGAAGTTTGTCTTAATCAGTTGAAATTCAAACTTTTGTGGGAATGAACATACTTTGGAAGTTACTGCATTTCGTTAGTTATATTGTGTTATCTTATAGAATGCCATTCCCAAATTAGACAGTTAGGTATTTGGAAGCGAAAGCGTATAAAAATGTCAAGTTGTGATTACTTAGTAAGCGAAATAACCTGCCATCTCCAACCGACAGAAGTCTCAGTCACATTGATGGGGCCATTGACTTTACATGTAGCGTTACCTCTATACGCCACTACACCTGCATATATCTTGCTGAGAATATCACTTCCAAAGGTGGCTTCATCAATGCCACCACATATCACAGTAACTGGATACTTTGGTGGTTTATTATATTGAGCTGCAGTAGCATACATCGTTTCCAGGTAGTCTTTCAACTCAGAAGATGAGTTCAGAGGACTACAAAAATGTTCCAGTGCAATAATTAATCAGGAGGTGAGTTAATGGACTAAAAGCTTGAGGACAATGACGCAGTGTTTGTACCGGCAAGTGTTGAACCGCTGACTAAGGATGGAAAGGCCATCTGCCTCAGAAGCTACTCTGTCGATTTCAGGCCAGGATTTGAGGATAGTTTCATAGCAAGTTTCACTTGCTTCCTGCAAAGATACACATCAGATCGTCATTGAAGCTTCTTTTTAATGCATTTGGTGTAAAAATTCGCAAGGTGGAAACAGAATAGCATGGTATATTACTCGAAAATCTCTCGTGACAACAGAATAGTAACCATTGGATGGTGTGATGTTATCAAAATAGAGAATTGGAGCTGATGAGGCAAGCGCACCAAGAGCCACGTGAGGATATTTGAGTCTAAACCATGAAGCAAGCACTGCAGACCGAGAATTATTATTATTATTTTTTAACTCAAGCAAATGGCAGAACATTTATGTATGTGGAAAACTGTTAAGATTACTTGAGGAGCTTACTTCCACCATACGATCCCCCAATAACAATCACTGGGGACTTCTGTGCCTTCTGTGTCTTCTTTATATGTATGAGGACTGCTGCATAATCTGCAATAGCTTGAGCAGAGTTGAAATACCCTCTAGTTTTTGCATTCTTCAACGCTGCTTCGAAGGATCCAAATGGAACCGATTTCCCATAGTACCGGTGCTGATCCGAAAAGGAAGAAGGAAAAAAAAAATCAGAATATGCTAGACCTTTGAATCTGTGGATTATTAAATATCAGTTTATGTCATACCTCTATATAAACTATGAGCGCCTTAAAGGAAGGGGCGTTATCATTGAGAAATCCAATGACCTTAAGGTCATCATCTATGGGTTCTTCTGCGCCAAGGTAAGCCAATATGGGAGCACTGGAATTGGCTCCACCCCAGTACTTGAAATTGATCAGATATCTTTGTGAAAATGTTGCGTAGCTATCTGGCCTATAGTTGAAGTGATCAAGCGTCTGTTTGAAATAGAACGTTTTCAAGTCCTCTGTATCTGTATCATCTGCTGTCAGGGCTGCAGTGTCGTGTAAAGTTATGTCCCCAATAGGGCTCAACCTGGGAATTACTGAAGATTGTTGTGTTGCAGTCAAATAAGATGAAAATATGAAAGAGATGAGAAGAAGGCATTGAAATGACAATGGTTGTTCCATTGCAATTAAGGAGCAGAATGGCTCCTTGTTTTGTTTGTATGTTAGATATGAATATGAAGTTAAGAACAGCCGAACACGCGTTATATAAGGATAGCATTCGCAGAGTTGATTTTCCTTTATCATATAATTTTCAAACAAGAGGAGAGCATAATGATATTCTCTCCTCTTTGATGTTAATGCGGTTAGTCTTCTCAGTAATGTATTTGCTGTGAATTTTCGCAAGATGGGAAGTCCCTAGCTTCTAGAAAATAATTAGTGGATATTAATATTTTAATATTTTAATTTGACGTGTCTTCTGTTTTTTTGGTTATTTTGTTGAGATTCGCAGTTTTTGTTTTGTTACAGGATCTTCGGTTTTAATCATTCATTTCTCTTTTTTTTGGGGAATAATAATCAATTTTATCTAATTAGTTGTTAGGATTATTTCAATTTTTATCATTATATCCTATTTTAGTGCATCAAAAGAGTGATCAAATTTGTCCTTCCACTCACAAAACGACTTCTATACCATCCGGTTAAGTAAAACACATAAACCCAATTATTTATATAATTACATAGAAACATATTTTACAATTATATATTATAATTGTGTAGAAATATTACAATTATAAATACCCACAAAAGTCATTTTGCAAGTCAAGTAGGTTGATTTGATCATTTAAAACACCAAATTAAAGAACGAAAAGTAGGTAAAAAAGATATTAAGTAAATTATGATAAATATAATTATATTACGATTTTTTAAGAAAATTGATCCGAACCGTATCAAATTAATGAGTTAAATAAGCTGACGTGATGAACTAATTCCATTTTGGAAGTTCTGTAAAAACCGTAGAAGATAACTTTGAGGTGTAAAACAGAGTATAAAACCTGCCCAATTTTTTCCCTGAGACAAAATAGGTGGCAGTCGGAAAAGATGGCCCATAACAAATCAAAATCAATTGTGGAAGCTAATTGATCAATGAAATAGTGGAGAACGATTTTTGAGCCGTCTATTTTATATTTGGCCGTTAACATGTCATTTTTGTCTGAGAAAAACGAGACGTCGGGGACAAAACGAAAGCAAACAAGCTACATAGTATCTTCCGAAGATTAATGTTCTTCTAATTAGTTGCATGGGTAGTGAGCAAGGAAAAAACATTAGACCTAATTTACTAATTCGACATGTTTTTTCTAAAATACTTTAAACATATTTTTTTAATTTCTTTTCTCTTTCCCCAACTTGATTATTATTGGAGAATATTAATATGATTAATTTAGAAAAAAATTGATAAATATATAGGTCTTACATATCAATTCTCAAATTAAATGTCATATTAAAAACAGGAGGAGTATTATATCAAGGTTAGTTAATGACACTTTGAAAATCATGGTGAAAATACGTGGTCAAGGTGCGTACGTGTACGTGTTTCTTGAGAGAGCATGTGCCACTCATTTGTAATGACTGGAAATATGGATCAGGAAATGATTGAGGCAAACTTTGAAGGTGGATGCATAGGTGTTCCCCAAGAAAGGTCGCATGCCAAAAAAGTTGGGATGCTATCAATCTATGGATTCAAAGTGAAGCAAAAGGAAGTATGTGAGATTCTCATTGAAAAAACGAGTACATTTAAACAAGATGTTATTTTAGCTTCTTAATTTATAAAATGTATTTTTGTCCTTGACAATATAAACAAAAAAAATGCTAACATTAAAATTTCAAATATTAACAAAATATTCTTATATACTAACATATTAAATTTAATTTTCAAAAATAATAATGATTGAAGCACAAAATCATCATTCGATACTAAAAATGTTAAATTATAAAAGTGAAAAGATACATCATAAAATTAAGGGATCAACTTATCATAAAAGGCAGATAATTGAGAGACCAATCAAATCTGCTGGGATGTCTGTTCATTGGTGACGGGTTGGGCTAACATAAAGTAGGTCACGTGTAAATTCTCATCGTTATTTATTATTGTGACAATTAATATGTTTGCTATATTTAGATTTGTCAAGAACAAGGAACAAGAAAAGCATAATGGTCCAATGAACAGGAGTGCCTTTAAAATTAATTAAAGCTGAGTGAGGAGTCAGTTTTGTGATGGTGAGATGAGGCACGATGGACACAAATCATTCTGCTGCCCATACTGGCATTCACTATCCTCCTGTTGAGGTTTCAAACCACAGCCATACCATTCTAACTACCCTCCTTCGATTCTTTTCAATAATTTCATGGAAAACGATGTACACCATACATGCGGTGGAATCTGCCAAAATCGCTGCCATGTAATAAAGACATATGTTAACATTTATGTTGTATCTGTACATAAAATATTTTAGTATATTATAATAACAAAAATTAATCTTTATGGTACAATTAATACCTGTTTATTTCTTTTCTCTTTTAAAATTCTCCCCCTTATCTCTCACCATACCCAGGATATCTTACAAAAAATTAAAAAGGAATTATTAATCTTCAAAAAGATATTATTGTCATCAGCTTAACCCCCAGCACACCACATAAAAGAGGCTTTTAAAATCAATGGCAATTTTTATTCAACTTTCAATTACAAATCGTATCTGGTGGTAGAAAATTAAGAACAAAAGGCAGATATTACTAATATAGCTTCATCCCCCTATGCGTGGGCCCTGCTGCTTTTAACCTGTAATAAAACGAGAGAACAACTCGCACGTTGGAAGACAGATCAAGGCATCAAGCCAACCAATGTTAAGGCATACCAGAAACACGCCGGCTTTTCAGCTTACAAGAAAAATTTTTGAAGTATAAAATTAAAAAAGAATATGTATGACCTATATTGATGATATATTGGGAACAAAATTGAAACAAGGGGGGGAGAAACCACACGTGCACAATCTCACTAAAATGTAACCACGCATGCACAAGCGCTGAGCAAAGACACGGAGGATACACAAAACTCAACTGGTAGCAGTAGTACACAATATACAACGCATACGAGGGCCACCTGACTTGGTTTTTTCTTCTTCTTCGCCGCTGCCGTCGTCATCATCATCCACGTAATCATTATAAACACCATATGTTTCTGCCTCTTGAGGAGGTGCTTCAATCTCTTTCTTGCTACTACTACTGTAGGAAGAATCCATAAGACAAGTCGTATGATACGCATGACAGCAAAAGAAAACAATAACAGATACATTCTGTATGGAAAAGGGGTCAAAACATATACAACATCTTCCCCCTCCCCTAGTCTTTGACTTAGCTTCCATGGTTCTCACAGTTGAGGACTTCTCAACCGCCTGGGAAGCATAAGCATCATTCCTTTTCGGTCGTGGCTCATCTCCTTCATTACTTAGATAAACTCCATGCCTTGCCTCATTGTAGTATTTAATCAAAAGATTAACAATGTCCGCCTGTTTCAATGACAACAAGTCAGCAAGATATTTTCGTTATAGCTGTAACCAGCTATTGACATTCAAAATTTGTCCTTAAACCGCGAAAGGGTGTTTTTTTTGGGGGGGGGGGGGAAAGTACCTTCAGAATATCGTTGCACCCATGTCTGAGAGAAGTTTCGGTTCTGTAATCAGTAATGATTTTAACCAGCCGATCCCTGAGCCTGTAAGAAAAGCCGAGAAACAACAGTTAGCGAAGAACATATGGATCCACAATATAGCTAGCATCAGAAGCCAACACGAGCTGATCACCCAACTGGAATTAAAACATGGTGATTGACATGCAGATCTAAGACTAGAACGAGAGACACGGCATCTGCTTACTCAATTTCTAGCCCAGATAATCAGTTTTTCTTCCTTGAATATGTTTATATGTAATGGATGATATCAAATCCTGTCAGGTCATATTCGTTACTCACCGAGGTATTTCCATTCCATTAGGGACCTTATTCACAATGTAGAGGGGATCAAGATTTCCAACAGTGTGCTCCAATAGTATGCCCACCTGTCAGTACCAAGTCAAGCTTAGAATAAGAGAACATGAGCAGGTGTATAAAGCAAGGCGAGTTTACATATCTTCTGTCCCCAATTTAGTTGTCAGCACATACCATTTCAGGTTTGTGAAGACATTGCTTGATTAGCTCTTCCCAGAGTTCATCATCATGCTGCATAGTAACGAACTCTACAGCCTGTGCAAAATTGTAAAGCTTCACTTGTTATAATTCACCCAAAAAAAAAAAAATCTTTGAACTTATTCAGGATTTGAATGTTGGTCAAACCCAATAACGTCTTTAAATTAGCAAAAAAGGACATACCTCCTCTATATCCCCTAAATCATTAATAATGACAGCCAGGGCTTGCTTTGAATTTCCCATCCTTCCTAGGATGAATACTTGCTCCCTCAACAAATTTCTTTTGACACAAATTTCGTAGGCCTGAAATACAGTATGATGACTTTGATTCACAAGAAAAAAGCACATAAATTTCAAAATTAATAACTGATTGATCTCACACCTTCTCAAGGGTATAGTGTTGACTGCTACGAAGAAATGGAAGTAGCATCTTGGGATCACAGTCTGCATAAAGTTCTACCTATAAACGTAACAAAAATTTGATATTAGTGCCATAAAATGCATGCACAAACTTCAAATAACTGTTTTACTTGCAGAAGACAGTTGCAGTACAACAGAAACGAGTTTAAGGCAAATTGAGAAGAATAAAGCACTAAGTTCACTAATATATCCAAGAATGAAGCAGTTGGACCAGATCAAAGTAAAGCCAGGCCATAACCAGAGATTGCTTCTTGTTTGCAAACGTAAATAGTAGGAATAGCCAAAGGTCACTAAACAGAAGTGTTTTCATGCAATGAAAGGAACATGGCAAAAGAAACTCTTAGAGAGTGTTCAGCACATGGAAAGAGAGAGAGCCTTCCATTTCCAGCGGGAAAAAAAGAATATGTAATATATATTATGCCCCTGCTATAGTCATTCCATAGTCTATCTTTTTCTAATATTATTTGTTTATTCAGGAGCGTGCATTTGTAAATTACAAAATCACCTCCTCTTTCTATTTTCTTTCCCATCATATTCCATCTTGCCTACAAAACAACCCCTTCTCATTAAGGTCACATGGTGACACCTTACATTTACTAGATCTAGATCCGGGCAGTATGCACAATTTTTTTTAATCACCACATGACTCAATATCTAAGAGTATTATCGTAAAGTTTAACATTAAATCATTAATAAAAATGATTTAGTAATGGTTCTTAAATTTCTTCTACAACGTTTTATATAGCTCTCGTCAAACTTGGTGGAACTGGTTGCTTGATGAGGGTAGCAGTATAATTTCTGAAAGGTAAACAATGCAGCAGCACTTTGGGTTTAGTTCACAGAAGTTGTGCATAATGGCTTTCATATATAATCAATAGAGATATTGCAACATTTAAGAATCCAAATCAAAGGATGGAAAGTTCAAAAGAAAGAAGCAAAAGTCACCTGCATATCATGAAAGTCCTTCCCCGCATGTGGATTTACTTCAAACAATGAATGGAGATATAAATATAAGAAATATCTGTGGTCACACTTAATATTTGCATTGAGAAGTTGCTTCACAACTTCAGCCGGGCTTATTGAGTCCCGGTTTTGGATTAACAGAGAAACAGCACGCTTGCAATCAAGAATCATCAATTGGACAACCTGAACAGCCATATATTAGACAAGTAAGTGTGCAGTGATCGTGCAAAGAAAACTAGTGCCAAAAGAAGAGCAACTCATTCTGTTAAGAGAAGAAATCAACAATTGTTCTTCTTCTAAAGGAACTGAGAAACTGTGAGATTGTTGGAGTCTAATACCAGCCAATTATGAATATCTTAGATAACACTAAGTTGGTTAATTTATTGGTCCGTATGCATTCAATATATCCAAGAAATATGGCTGCACAAATAATCAGATCCTAATTTACTACACAAGGCTCTTCAGGTACGAATGCCTAAATTAAATGCAATGAAGGGAAATGGAATAAGAATCTTTACAAATAATAAAAATATATAGAAAAGAGAATATTCTAAAATAAAATTCCAATTTCACAAATCACACCATACCTTCTCCCGAACTGCATCATGTAGATTATGTTTATCAATGAAGTCAAACACTTCTGGTTTTATAAGCTGAAAATTTCAACCAACGTAGAATAGATTAAAAGATCTTAGTCCCAGAGAATTTTTATGATATTCAAGCAATTTATTGGCCACCGGCCATAGGAAAAACAGATCAACACCACCTACATCAGCATATAAAGAAAACGCTTTCTCATATTGCCCATCAATTGCATATAACTCTGCCAATGCCTGCACACAATTAAAAAAGAAACAATTCAATGGCAATATAAACAGATGTTATCTGATTCAAAAGACGTATATAATTGATCGAACTAACCTCCTTGAGTGAATCAGTCATGGATGAAGTATTAATCTGAGGTTCTATGGCTGAAATTACAGGCAGTGCAGAATAAATTACAGATGGCCAGGACTTCACAGTGGAGAGGAGTCTCTTATGATAGGAAGGATTTGTAGCCATTGCAACAAGAGCAACCTGTCGGACAATTAGCAGAATAAATAATATTTGATGCGATGTCACTTCATCATAGATGCTTCTAATAAGCACCAATTGTAATAGCGATTAATTCACCTCATAGGCAGTGTCACGCAGTCTGGGATTCTGTATAGGCATATAAGGAACCAGAACAGGAAGTTGACGAAGATGAGCAAAGTGGAAAACCCATCTGTTGGAAGAAGTCTAGTGATAGTCAATAAAAACGAATTATACCAGTATAGACTGAGTTATTCAGGCAAAAAAAGGTATAGACCAAGTTATAATGGCATGTTGTACCTCTCCCATGCTGAAGATGATCCACGGAGCAACTTAGGACACAAAGAAGCCGCTTCAGCATATTTCATTTCAACTATCAGATGATCAAGATACCTAGAACCCACCTACAGAAGTAGTTAAAAGGATTACCACTAATACAAAGACTTGAGAGATTAGAATCACAATGAAATCACAACCAATCCTGCTCCAGCAGTGATCAAATTAATTTTAATTTTCTCCAACATGCATAGGCATAGGGGATATGCAGATTAAGATTTATATAATGCAAGCACACAAATTATGGTGAGTTAAAAGTTTTCTCAAAGAACAAAAATACATATAGCTAGCACTTAACAGTACATGATTGTAAATATTGATACATGTAATCAACTAAAAACAAGTGACTCCGTTCACATACATAGTCTTCGTTTGATTTTCTGTTACAAATGGGCTATTGCAACCATCGAGACAAAGGTACTCTTACATTGCTTTGGTCAAGATGTGGATCAAATGGTTTCCAATCAAACACACACTCATGGTTTACAATTGTGCAATACATACTTTTTCCCTGTATAAGCATATGCATTTGACCTTGATAATCATCATATAACGCAGGGGGCACATTGATATAATTTAAGTTCAAGTACCTCATCAAGAAGTTCCCTCCGTCCTTGACCAGATTCAACCACAGCCAAAGCCTTTTCATGCCAACCATGTTGAAGAAGCCAAGTAATATGATCTTCGGCATCTCTATTTAAAAGGACATAACATAGCAATAACATTTCAGATATGTTTAGAAAGTTTCCTTCATAATTTTTGAGGAAAAAACTAAAGCTGAAATCCAGATTTCATTTGTTTTCATTAATGTATCAATCCATAAATTAAGTATAATAAGTAGAAGAAGTAAATATTAACCTTGGTTTTGCGATGACAACATCCTTTGGCGACACAATGTAGTAATGAGGCTCATCACCTGCAGCCCACTGACCACCAGCATAACTGCTACCTAAATTTGAATTAAAAGAGTTACTACTACGATAACTGCTGTTATTGCAGCTGCTGCTATTATTACTATGCAAAACACTTCATTCACATAATACAGATCATAAACAATGCTAATCAAATGTTAACCTGAGAAGGGAGTATGAGCAAGGGAATAGTCCTTTGCCTTGTAATGCTCAAAGCCATGTACTGGTAGGGCATCTGTTGAAAGCTCATCATTATTCCATGTCACTACACGTACTTCTGGTCTTTGTGCATTGCCCTGTTGAAACTTATGTTTATTCACCTTAACAATACAGCAAACTTTGAAATTTAATGAAGATGATGATGATGATGTCATAATTGCTTCACAGTTCTAGCCTTTTATGACATGTGATTATCATTTCATGTACTTCCGCATTTAAATGCAATGGACATTATGCAGTTAGTTCTAGATAGACTCTCCATTCCAAAGTAAATGATGCTAGCTAACAGTATTACCAAAGAATAGGATAACAAAATTCATCTGAGCCATACCACGATGGAGAATGTAATAGCAGAATCTATATGTGATTGAACAGTTTCTAAGAAACAGCATCATGTTATCATGGTAACGAAGCTCATATGAAAGTATGATGCAATCTTAAAATTCCAATGAGACAGATCATTACTTGATCCTTTGCAACGAAAAATCTAGACTTCCATTGCGTCCCAGTAAAATGGACCAGGACTATGACCACTGTAAATTTAAAAATTTGGACATAGCTTCAAATTCTTCATCTTAGTGATCTTAGGAAATGAAACTCGAAAAGGCAAGAGAAGATAGAGACAGCATAAGTAGGAGGTGAAATGTCTACGGGAAAGTTCAATGAATATTATTTCTCTGGATGCAAGAAGCATGGCATACCTGCCGTGAAGGAGCAGTGCTACTAAAATCCCTTTCTCCATCCTTTTCCACAGGAATATAAGCTAGAACAACCAAAGCATCACCAAAGGGTGCAATTCCTGAGATGAAATAGGTGGTTTGGAAAGATGCCATAATATCCACTTGGTTCATACCAGACAAGGAAACTTGCCTGTACGTCCCATTGGCTACTTTATGGTGATGTGCTCTTATAGATGCAATTTTGACAGATGTACCCCACCCGATAACCAAGAGGGTGTCGTCCTGTGTGTGATTGAAGGACATCAGACTTCAGTTTTATCAAGAGATAATACAACAATGAATTATACAATGATCATGCAGCAGCTCAAATAACAAGAACAAGTCATAAATTTAACAATAGCTGCGTACTCCGCCTGCCAGAATGACAAGTCCCAGTAGCATGCATGTCTACTTAGAGATTTGACAAACCTGCCAAACCAGGTGAGGAGGCAATAGCTCGGGCCGGGGACTATTGCGTGGTCTTTCAATAAAAGTTATACGCTGGTCATTGGCGGTATCATAAACCTTCACTCCTGCATCATTTGCCCAAGCAACAAGACTTGTTCGCCATTTCACTGCATGTATTGGACCTTCACCAGAGTGCAGAACCTGCTTTTTATTTATTTATTTTTTTTGAAGACGTTATTTGCATGGTTGATAAAAAATGAATTGAAGGACTAGTGATCAATTGCGTGCCAAGGGTTAGAAGAATCGCAAACCTGATCACGATAGCCTAACCATTTCTTTGAATTAAGAAATAAATGGCCTGCTAAACCACCTGCGACGAATCTCCTAGATGTTTTTCTTGAATAATCTGGGTCAAGAGCAATTGCCTTCAACGGGCGATGATACTCAAATTTTATTTTCTCATCCGTGAAAAGGCCGTTTATTACAACCGATCCGTCATCAGAACAGCTTCCAATATATTCACCTTCTATGTCGAAGCAAAGGTCGTTAACAACTGCAGCATGAGCCGATAATTCTTTCACCTGTAATAGGGAAACTCAATTAGAGAGAGTTTAGAACAATACAATGGTACGTCTGCTATTGGCTGTGGCATTTCAGAAGCTACAAGCAATCCTCCATTCATGACACTGCATGCAATATATGATGCGTACAGCGTAGTCTCTTAAGGACCCTGAGACTGATTGTACAAGAGATGATAGCCGTAATTCTTGACAATCACTTGAAGAAACAGCACTTCAAACCAGTCTTGCTCATTCTAAAATAAAAGCTAGGGAAAGGAGCCATTTTGAGGCTGGTAACACACGTTACACAGCCTAACTCTCATGAAGAAAACACTCGCTATAAAAACACATAAACAAGTTCCAGAAAGAATGAAAAATAGTTAAAAAGAAAAAAAGGAAACATAGTAGAAAGCCCCAACGTTGACACGAATGCTCGATTTTTGAATAAATAGTGCAACACCAGACGAAATTGGATCCAAAAGACCCATCGTCCACTATAAATGACGAAATGAGATGAAAGAGTGTTAAGCCACCTGATTTCCAAGAAAATCTAGGATATGAACGGTGCCAGCATGGGTGCCAAGAGCGATCATCCGCTCGGCAACCGCGATACAGGACGCCGCATCACTCGCTAACAAGGAAGGTATGCTGCCTCCCAATCTCTGGTACTTAAGCCTAGGCTCCTCTTCATCTTCCCCTTCCTCTTCCTCTTCGTCCTCCTCCTCCTCTTCTTCGTCCTCCTCTTCTCGCTCGTCATCTCCTTCGACGCCGTTCTCAGACGGAATCGACGCCATTCTAAATCGTTACTCTAATCCAAGTTCAGTTGGAAGGGAAGGATTAAAGGAAGGAGTTGATCTGTAAACTGTAATGGTCAGGTAAGAAGTTCTCTTTTATTTTACCAGGTTTCGTTTTTCGTGAAGGTGAAGCAGATGATGGACGGGTTAGCGTGGAGGATATATTGCATTAGCTGAATTAATGGTATTAATTGGCTACGCGACAACAGCAAAACGTGCTGAGTAATGAGGGGAGGCACCATGCCCTCGCATACTTATATTATAAATACGGTCTCCGCCTATTGTTTTATTATTTAGTCTACACTCTACACCAGGCAAATCTTTATTTTTAAAAAAAATCATATGATCTCATCTTTATAGTACAAACTTTTATATATATCCAAGCCCAAAAAAAACTATTAATTCATATATATAATATTATTAGCTAATCCAAACCTCTAACATTTCCACCTGGCTTTGGAGACTAATAAAATAAAAGAGAAATTAACTAGAACAACTTAATCCCTGCTATTATAAGGATTGAGAATCGATCTAAAGTTTTATGAATTAAAAATTATATTTTCTGAAAAAACTATAATAGTAGTATATTTTTTGTAAAAGTACATTTTCTATCGTTTAATTTTACATAATATCTTTTTTTCCCTAATTTCATAAAGTATATTTTTAGATATCTAATTTTAATATTATTAATCTCAGTAATAGGAGGTGGGATTGCAATCTTAAACATTGACAAACTATTATCAGACACTAACATTTCAAGTTTGATTTAAAAAAAATGATTAGACTAGAAGATCATCATAGAACTTTTTATTGAAAAAATTAGAGATAAAATTAAAGCCTTGAATAAACTAGGGTAATTTTGCCTTGTAAAACTTATTATATGTTTGGATGATAACTTTGACTAATAAGAATTAGCAAGAAAGAATAATTTTGTCATTTTTATGATGTCTTTTAAGTCGTCAAAAGAATACCTTCTTATCTTCTGAGATTTGAAAGTTACAATTTGGTCACACTCAAGGGAATTAAATACAAAAAGTTCTTTAAAATCACAAAATTATTCTAAAGTCTTAAAAGAATTTTTTACAATAAATTTTATTTGTTTAATTACCAAATTACTATTTTTTTTAAATTTGTATTGACAGCTAAAAGAGTAGTTATTGTCAATCCTTGCACCTTAAGTTGTCAACAACTGCTCTTTCGGTTGTCAATACAAACTTTTAAAAAAATAATAAGGGCAATTTAGTAATTAAAAAATTTATTACAAAATTTTTTTTTGAGACTTTAAAATAATTTTATGATTTTAAAAGATCTTTTTATATTTAATTCTTTTTCATGGGACCTAATTATAATTTTTCCTACTTAAATTCAACTTAAGAAAATAGCTTTTGTGCAACTAACACCTTCGGCATTTCCCCCTTTCCCCCCTTTGGGTATAAATACATACCCAAGTGTAATCTTGTTTTTGGGCCTAGAGCTGACACATGCCCTAGGGACTTATGGTTGGAAGTTAAAATTTAGTCATGGCCCATTATTGTAATGGGCCCAATCACAAGCTCTTTTCCTGAGAGCTATTTCCTTTTGAACGGACCCATATATTTTATTGGCTGATGATAAGAACTTGTGTTTCTCATGTGGAAGGGAAAAAAATTACCCGTAGATTCCAGAAAATTGAATATAGAAATATAAAGTTTGATCTGTAATCATTAATTTTTTGAAACTTTTCTACAGTCAATTTCCTTGCCGAAAACCTATAGATAACTTTCCCCGTAAAATATATGCACAAAATCAATATCAATATAAAGCCATATTATTTATAAGCCACAGCCCAACTCCCCCCCTAAAATTTTCCAACCCAATGAAAAGCAAAAAAAAAGAAAAGAAAAGGAGAGGCAACTCAAATACTACCTCCGGTCCTTAATATAAGACCCTATTTGACTTTTATTTTGGTCCTAAATATAAAACCCCAATCCACTTTGTTTCACATATTTACTCAATTTTTTTCAAGATAGTCCTTCTAATAATTATAGTTCTAATCAATATACTTGATTAGTAAGGATATTTTAGGAAAGACAACACCTATTTAGAACAAATAACTAACTCAACTTACTTCTTTAATCTCCTCAAATTAATCAACTAGCTCTTATAATTAGGATTGGAGGTAGTATAAAGAAACAGGACGCAGCCATTGATCAGATTGAGGTTAGTCCCGTCTTTCCCTTTCTTTGATTCAGAGCATTCTTCTTGAACCACGCTTCAACTCCCTTTTCCCGCACTAATCACAACCATGTTACCCGTGTTTTGTGACTTATTACCTTCTGTTCTTAATACAATAACTAGTTTAATTTTTAATTTGATCATAAATATAAAACTTCAATTCTCTTCATCTCTTATATTTATCTATTTTTTTAAAGATAGTTTTTGTAATAATTACACATATTAAATGTTTTATCAAATGATAATTTTAGTTAATACTACCTCCGGTCCTTAATATAAGACCCTGTTTGACTTTTAGTTTGGTTCTAATTATAAGACCCCAATCCATTTTGTCTCTCATATTTATGCATTTTTTCCCAAGATAATCCTTCTAATAATGATAGTTCTAACCAATACACTTAATTAGCAAGGATATTTTAGGAATGACAACACTTATTTGTTACAAATAACTAATTTAACTTAGTTCCTTAATCTCTTCAAATTAGTCAACTGGGTCTTATAATTAGGACCGGAGGTAGTATATATTATTAGTAAGGGTATTTTAGAGAAAACAATGCTTATTTATTACAAGTAACTAACTTAACAAACTTTCTTAGTTTACTCAAATTAATCAATTAGTTTTTATATTAATTACAAGAGGCACTGTTAATTCTGCCAACCAACATCTATTCAAAGGCAATCTGAGAAAAGCAAGCCCTTTTCACTCCACTCACCATTACTGTGTATTACGGTGCCAATAATCAATGCTTTTAATTACTGTTTAGTTCCTTTTCCTTTGTCTTTGATATTTATGGGATCACGATGCTATCATTGACCTGTCCATAGGAATAAAATGTATAAACAACATTAATGATTGTTATCCTGCCACGTGAGTCAAAAGCGACAAGTCCTTTGCAAAAAGCAAGTGGGCTTAATTTGTCACCAAAGTAACCACATAATGGTTAGCTGCAATATCTAAAAGAATCTGATATATTGTCGCGTCGGTTCTTCTCACGAGCCAAAGAGGAATGCACTCTCATTACTTGTCCTCGTGAACCTTGCTCAAACAACCTAACTAGAATATAATATGTCAATTTTAAGGAAAAACAATATTGGTTAGGTTTTATACCTGTTAGTTTTCATATAATTTAAAACGTTAGAAAAATTTTGTGCAATACGTACAACTAATTTTTATTAATATGCCGTTAAACTTTGTCAGCACAACACTAGTACAACGCGTACTTAAACTTTTGCGTACAAATTAATTGGCTTAAATATTTGAATTTGAATGTTTAAAACAACACATTTCTTACATAAAGGAAATCATATGGAATCTGCAGACGTTGGACATTTGATAGCAGAATCCTAGTTCGAAGGATTCTGACGGAGACAACTCCAGGAGGATGCGTATCTCGCTCTTCCTCCCTAGCTGACCCCTATATCTGCCATTATTGCATATTGCTTCATTCCTTTTAAGAACTAAGAACATGCCCTTTCTTCAGTCAAGAGCATTGCTTTGCATGAATTCAGGAGTAGCAGTCAGATTTCTGGACTTATCAGTTCTTTCACCCAGCAAGTACTATATCTTGTTCAAGGAGACACCACATTACAAGATTTTTTTTTTTTATCAGTATATTTAAAGTCACCAAGAAAAGACATGGAAAATGGAACTTAAATAATGGTTTGCTGCAGCCCCGTGACGATAAAGTTCTTCATTATTGTCCTCTGTTTGTTCCTTGCCGTCAAGCTTATTATATATATAGGAGCCGATAATCTGCTTGTCTTTTAACTGGAAGCAGCTGGTGAATCCGTGAAACCACCGGCCATAGTTAAGGCCATGCAAGGCTGATCGCTAGGTACCTGCATTTACGTACAAATAAGAATATAATAAAGCAACTCAAGCATGACTTCTACAGCTGGTAGCTGTTAGACTTAAATTAAAGGATGTGTGTGTGTGTGTGTGTTTCTCTCTCTCAATGGCTTACCATATGGCCAGCACCAAGAATCCAATAGAAACGAAGGTTCTTGTATGACTTCACGAACCCTTTGGTCTTTTTGTTACTTCCACAGTAGAGTGGTGTTCTTTCCTTCCTCAAGAAATTTGGAAGCCCTTCCCACCTGCACATTTTTCAAAAAATAAAAAATAAAAATCGAAAGAAAGAGAGAAGGAAGAAGAAGTGGCACATTGAATAAAGCCTTTTCCTAAATAAATTTGCTTTGGATGAATTAGCTGGAGAAAAGAAGAGTTACTTGAGCTTCCTAAGCCAAGCTTCAACTCCCTTGGTTGCACAAATAACATCAAGCTACAACAATTACAATTATTAATTATTATCAAACTAATTAAATTAAATAGACAAAGACAAGGGAAAAAAAAACATCACGTGGCATCATTCACCGGTGTCTATTAAAGAAAATTGGCCCATTCGTCAAATGAAATTAATGTTTGACACATTATTAGGTAGTGAGTAAAGGCAGGAGTTGTTGAGAGAGAGACTTACTTGTCCATTGTACACATTCACTTTCACTCCTTTTGCGAGCAGCTGGTCCACCTGACAGACAGAACACAACTTGTCAATTTTTATTTCCAGAAAGGCTTACGCTGCCATAAAACATCTTCATTTATTTTTAAGATTTTTTTTTTATAAAAAAAAACACTGAGGAACTCATGGATGGAACATGCAAGGAAAGATTTATCTGCTCATTACAAGTACCTCATCGATCCTTGGTTTCATAAAATCAACCTCAAAACTATCGAACACAGCATCTGACTGCAGTTGCCATCTGTCATCACCACATTTTCTAGCTTGTCATGATTTTTAACATTAAAATATGATTCCCAGACCGTGAAATAATTAGCCTTTAAAACTTACGTCACATTCTTTGGGATGATCCCCAGCTTTTCCTTGATCTCTCCGTTTAACAACCTCACAATTTCTTCATCTCCAACTCTTAATGAAGACAAATATTTGGAGTAGCGTTTCTTTCCAGTCCCTTTGAGTAAACTCATCCCCGTTCCTGATAAGGACACTGACCCATCCTCCCAAGAATCTAACAGAAAATTGTAGATATCCTTCCCAAAAACAAATGATAATCGCAATGATAATTTTGCACAGCTAGCTTGGTTTCAGGGAAAAAATATAGAATAGAAATTACAGTACCATATAGTTGCTGCTGGAAAAGATCTCGGCCTCAAGTTCGCGCCATGAATCGGTTGCGTTAACAAATAGGCCATCCTCTAGTTGCTTCTTGATCTTCCGAGCTATTCTGTTCTCTAAAATGGGTTTGTTAGATAACTGAGAAACTCTTGATAGAACCAGATTATGCTTTTCTCTTATAAATTTTGGTTGGATCCACGAAGAAGGACCTGTTGGATCTTCGAAGCCCGTGATCATCAAGTCTTGAGACGTCTTTGAGAAGGGGACCCCATGAGAACTGCCAAGGCCATGAAACACTGAAAATGCAGAGTCTCAAAATATAACGGTAAGCAGAGTATTAATTCAAGCGCATACCACGAAATCTTCTGGTGAGATCCAACTATTCCCTAATGCCACGCCTGCATAAGATCTGGCCTCTAAGAACTATTCTAACAGAATCATCGCATTGATAAATCTAAAGGGCTTTCACGGAGGGTTCATTACCTCCAAGCTTGACAAACAATTTGCCGGCTTCAATGGCTTTAAGAGCAGATAATCCCAGAGTAGCTGCGAACTTTCCACCGTAAGACTCTCCCACAATGTAGAGAGGACTCTTTTGGAGACTTTTGTTCTTATTGAATATCTTAATCAGCAAAGTCGTCAAGTCAGTGGCCGCTTCTTTATCAGTTTTCACGAGAAGTTCGGTGTGCTCCACATAACTGTACCCAGTTCCCACTGGATTGTCCTACATTTTTATTCGGCGAAAGAACCAACGATTCGATCAGAAAAGCTATAATTTTAACCATAAAGTCAATTGCTAGAAGACGAACAGTTTTCTTTCAATATGGCTGCGTTAATTACCACGAACAAGAGATCTGCTTTTCGCAACCAGGTGGAATTTCTTGGCTTCAACCTGACGTCTAGAGGTCCAACCTCTTCAAAGTTTCCATACCCAATTCCTGAAGCACCCTGTTACAAATTCATAAATTTGGGAGGAAACATGCATGAACAGTATCATAACTCAGAATAAAGACAGAATCTGCATTTATTTCTATGTTAGTTTGGCCTCCGTTGTGATACTCACGGGTCCTCCCTGCAACCAGAGAATGATCGGCCATGGCTTGGAGGGATTTTCTACTCTGTAAGGACTTCTGTAAAGCCACCAGAACAAGTGTGCTTCTGTGGTAACAATCCAAAGAACAACTGTTTGAAATATGGCAAAATGAATGCAGTTGCAGATTACAGAATTATAAAACATTCCGCTTACTGGGTCTGACTTCAACATATCCCCATTCCTCTAACCCATCATGGCTTCTCAAAGCTGTCACTGTTGTTGCAAGAAATGACAGTCCCAATATAAGAGAAGTGACGATCAAAGCGCACTGTTTATCCATTATGCTTAGTACAGCTGCGGGACTGAATAGGTGTATTAGTAATGACAAGTAATTTCAAACTTGCTTTCTTGGAAAGGAATAGAAGATTTAATAGGTTGGAGGCGACTTATACTTGACTAGAAGTTAAATAGTAACGAATTATTTCAAAGATAGGCTAAACTAATAGTCGAAGTTAAAATATAAAGGCAGCACCTCAGTTTAGACTTTTGAGAGATATAATTCTTCCACTCTCACGTCAAACCAAAAGGAAATCATCACAGATAATTAGTGGATGACAGAAAAGGAGATTCAAATTTATAGCCCCAAGGAAGATTAAACTTTAGAATGTTAGTTTCTTGCAAATAACTCTTTATATATATATATATATATATATATATATATTTGGAAGGAACAAAGACGTACAAGAATTAGAATATGCAACACTATCATTCTCTGAGTCTGAGCAGTATCGTGTATGTACGTATATAATGTCATTTGTATCCGTTCTAGTGAGGGAAAACAAAAAGAAAACAAGGGCCAATAGTTGTCTCTTAATTTGTCATTGCCTTGGTGTGGATATTTCTGCAAGTAGCAGAGATAAACAAGGGGGATGAAAGTTCATAAAGACAGGATCACGTGCGTAGAAGGAGATTGTGGTTGAGATGAGATAACAAAAGCGTGGCTAAATGGAATTAGTTCATTGTAGGTCTATGCTTTACGGTACTGTATGGAGAGTTTAAGATGGCTCATATTAAATTCACAAAATTTGTGTGGCTGCAATCTATGATAACAACAGGTTTCCTCTGCATTATTCTGCTCAAGATGAGTTTCCATTTTGATCCTGTCGTCACATCAATATCAACATTTACTATTTGGACCGATCTATCAACGTCTACTTTTACTGCTGCCACCAAGGATTTTCAACTAAATGCCACACAATTATTAACTGCAGAATTTATCTCCCAGAATGCTGCATTTAGCTTTCTATCATTTAAAATACAGAGAAGAAGGAGAAAAGAGTGGGAATTAAAAATACACAAGAAATTTTCCTCCCATGGGTTGGGTTATTTCAAATCTTGCTGTGTGCTTGGTATTGCTTTTGTTTGCTTGTTGAATCTCCTTTTTCTTTGTCGTGAGCTTTCCTGTTTTACATTATTCACTTTGTGGTGAGTTTGTAATAGAGCCCACCATATTCAATGCCACACAGGGTTGATCAGTGGGTACCTGCGGAAGCGAGCAAAGAAATAGTAAGACAAAACGAAGAACAGACATTGACACGTTATTTTCTGATTCTCCAAGGACACAGGATTGGATCAGAAAATTTTGCCATGTAGTCCACAACTAAATGGAATCTCTTAGCCGAAAAAAGAAATCATGGGATCTGTAGGTTATTGACTTTTCATTCACTCCTCTCCCCCCCCCCACCCCATTTCTGCCATTGCTTCCTTTTAAAGTTTTAAGGTTTTCCAGGTTTGACAGCAATACTTAGATTCTTAGAACATGTGAACCTATGATTATCTTCATTAATATAACTGTCTATTGGAGTAACGTGACGCGCTTTTGTGAATTAACTTTTTCAGATTTTTAGGGAGAAATAAAAAAGGGAATTTGCCTTCACGAAGGTAAAAGTAACAAAAATATGAGAAGCATAATAAAACCTATTACCTATGCATTTATTAACAACGCAACCAGCATGATGATGTGTACTTACAAAATGGCCAGCACCAAGGATCCAATAAAAGGACAAGTTTTTGTATGACTTGACAAAGCCTTTGGTGGTGCTTCCGTTATTTCTGCAGTAAAGGGGTGTTCTGTCTTTGTTCAGGAAACTTTGAAGCCCTTCCCACCTACAACAGTGGCGAGAAGCTATATTATCAGAAATAATAACAAGTCTTGGGGATAAATTAAATTATGGAGAGAAAGGGAGTTACTTGAGTTTCCTGATCCACGCTTCAGTCCCTTTAGTGGCACAAATGAGGTCAACCTACGATAATCACAGACAGATTATTTGACTATAATGACATAAAAAAATAGAAAAAGTTAATAAAAAGACTCTCATTTGGTTGAACGTGAAGATTAAAACAGGATCGTCACAGTCATCAAGTTTGAAAAAGACTCTTCTTTAATTGGTTGAGCTCAACATTTTTTTCAAAGATAGACAACTTGGAGAATAATTAAAGCTGACCATTCTTCGCCATCATCAATTCTCATAATTTAATAATAGCCGAAGTGCTGAGTGGGGAAAAAAAAAAAATCTTACTTGTCCGTTGTACACGGTCACATTGACTCCCTTGGCTAGCAGCTCATCTACCTGAGAAACTTCAACTAAAAGATGTCATATCACAAGAAATAGGGGGGAAGCTTTAGAATTAAACCCAGAAAGTAAAATGATCAGGTTTAACAATTTCCTGTAATATTGTTTAACCAAATTATCTTAATTAGAGTAAATTGATGACTCAGTCAGAGTTCCCATATTTATATCATCCCACCTCATTAATTCTTGGCTTCATAAAATCGCTTTCCAGGTATGTGAAAACATCGCCAGATTGCCCTCCCCATCTGTCAACATACAGGGGCTACTTGTGAAGAAAGATGGAAAATTTTAAAACTATATTTATGAGTTTCTTCAAGAAGTAAATCAGAGTACGTGATATCCTATTAATGTCAATAAAAATGAGTAGATTTAATGTCAATAAAAATGAGTAGAGTCCCAAAATTTGGAAATTTGAGGTCAGGAAACGGCTTACGTGACATTTTCGGGAATTATCTTCAACTTCTTCTTGATGACACCATTTAGTAAGGTGTCAAGATCAGCACCCCCACCTGGAGATGCCCTCCTTAAGGTAAGATATTTGGAGTATTGCCTCATTGCTATTTCTCTCGATAGTCCCAACTTCATTACTGATAATGTTGCTGAATCACTTCCCGAATCCAAGAGAAAATTATAAAAATCCTAAAATGACCCGAAAAGAAACCCAACACATTAAGGGAAACATTATGGTGTGAAGTACTAGAGTAATCAGTAAAAGGTAAGCAAGAAAACTGAATACTACCACATTGTTGCTGCTAGAGCTGATGACGGACTCAAGTTCACTCCACGAGTTGGTTGCATCGACGAATTTGCCATCCTCTAGTTGCTGCTTGATCTTCTGAGCTATACTGTTGTCTAAAATGTTATTGTTAGATATAATTGATATGATGATGGCATAATCTCTCTCACAAGGTGGAAGGGAATTGAGACACGACTACTTACCCATCTGATTTTTGCATGCCGTTGTCGTCAAGGCGAGAGACATCTTTTAGAAGAGGACCCCATGAGAACTGCAATGTGGGTATAAGGTGAAAGTTGAAAAAACAAGAACTCAGAAAGAAAGGGTGAGAGGTAAGAAGTGAGGACAATTCCAGTAGTTACCACAAAATCTTCAGGGGAGATCCAACTGTCCCCTAATGCCACCCCTGGGGAAAGGACACAAACTCAGTATCAATGAGTTGTTAGTTGATCTCATTCATGTAAAACTGAACAAGGGATAATTGCTAGTATACCTCCAAGAATAAGCTTCAATGTCTTGGCTTCAATAGCCTTGAGAGCGGATAATGCAAGAGTGGCAGCAAATTTCCCACCATAAGACTCTGCTACGATGTACAGAGGACTGCGTTGAAGGCTTTCATTCTTACTGAATATCTCAACCAACAACGTAGTCAAGTCAGTGGCTGCTTCGTGATCTGTTTTCACAAACAACTTTTGATCCTCCACGTAACTATATCCCGTTCCAACTGGATTGTCCTATATTATAACAGCTAAAGCATTGAGAATCGAGGAATGGCCACAGAAGGGGGCAAAGGGGATCTGAAATTATACCACAAACAGGAGATCTGCTTTTCTCAACCAAGTGGAATTCCGAGGGTTCAAATTGGTGTCCAATGGTCCAACCTCCTCGAAATTTCCAATACCAACTCCTGAAGCACCCTGTTCATTGCTCACAGTTCTCAGATTCTGGCTTCCTCTTGTTGTTTGTTCGGTTAATAGCTAGTTAAAGTAATACTTACAGGTCCCCCCTGCAACCAAAGGATGATTGGCCAGGGCTTGGAGGGATCTTCAACTCTATAGGGACTTCTGTAAAGCCACCAGAACATGTGGGCTTCTGTGATAAGACATTCCAAAGTGAAAAACAGAGTAATTGAACTATTACGACAAGAAGGATGCAACTTTGTACCTACGAGTCAAAAAAACATATTGTATAATTACAGATATGCAATGGATTTGGCTTACTGGGTCTGACTTGTACGTATCCCCATTCCTCTGATCCATCTTGAGTTTTCAAGGCTATCGCTGGTCCTCCGTGAGATAGCAGAGGAAGACACAGCAGAGTGACAAGAAGAAGACAGAGCTTTTCCATTTGAAGAAAGGGAGGCAATAACAGAGAATCAGTGAAATGAAGGGCAACAAAGGAGATAGAGGATTAAAAGGAGTCAAGTATGGAGCGTGCATCATTGGCCGAGAAAAAAAAGTATGGAGCCATGTGTTGGCAGTTTGCGAAATGCATACAACAAAAAAGATGAAAACATTATAAGAGTCTGGTTTAAGCAGAAGCAGAAAATAAGGGATAAAAAAAAATGGATTTTTCATTTTCAGGCAAGAGTAACCTTGACGGGAAGGTACTCTTTCTAAGAGGCTGTTGTGTGAGAAAGTACAGAGTTAAACAGAGAGTGGAAGGATGAAAACCCGTAAAAGGCACGTCATAAAAGGATCGGGAAAATTGAAAGAGGAAAAAAAAAAAAAGATTGTAGTTGCTTTCTTTACGTTACAAGAACCTACATGTAGTTGCTTTTTTTTCAGGCAAAAAAAAAAAAGTCCTTTCTTTAGAATACAAAATGACAAAGACAGTAGAAGGAAAAGATTCCGAACTGAAATGATAGGGTGTTTTTTGACCAACGGTGCCGTAAGTTATTCGTGTGAAGAAATTAAATTCTGAGTAAAGATACAGAGCTCACTCGTGGATATATAAAAAAAGTACGAGGCAAGATAGGAGAGGAAATTACTGAGGAATGGAAATTAAAGGATTGGGCAGTGTGGACTAAAAAGTTGCGTATAGAAATTAAATTCCGTTTGAAGAAAGGGACGTGGCTGGAAAAATACTATAATTTCTAGGAAAATGGAAAATACTATTACCCTGCGGCTGATCCCTCTCCGGGTGTAGTTGAAGACTTGCAATAGTGGTCGTGAAGTCACATTGCCCATCATTAGCAGTTTATAGTGTCAAATATATGATGATTATGCGATGCATTAGTATAATATAATACAAAGTGGAATGATTAAAATAAATAATTTGTGGGGTTAGAGATAATATTCTAACCTGAACACCAGAACAAAAGACAGATGACAGGGTGTCAGAGATGCATGTGTACTGAGTGTTTGGTTATGTTGATAGGAGAATGAGTGGTCTTTATTCTGCACAGTGGATATGATATGGCGTGGTAGTTGTAATTCATATATCGAAGTGCTCACTCTTATCCCTCCACTTTCTATTGGCAACTTGGCGTGCATCCCATGAAAGTAGGAAACTTCACATTTTAGTTCCACATAGTATAATCTTCTCATAAAACCAGAGAATGCAACTTCTTGATTTGAAAGGGAAAAAAAAAAAAGACTCAAGTTTAATCCTCTGTGAAACAACAGTTCTCGACCTGCCCCATTTATAGTCTGCATGAAAATGTTGTTGTGAAAGGGGCAAATAATTAAATGATAGGCTCCTTATTTGTACTTGCACTTGGGGAGAGTATTGAAATAACCTCCTCTGCAATTCAAGATTTGGCAGTTGGTCCTCCTACGCCACAACTCTGACATTTATTTCACTTTTGACTGGTAAAATTTATGGCGGTACCAAAGGCATCCTAACTAATCATTATTCCTAAATCATTAATGGCTGCGTAATTATCTAATATGGTTACTTTAATTATCTGCAAAATCCAACAGTGGACAAAAAAAAACAGTTGTCATGAGTCATGACAATTAAGAAGGAAAGAGGGAACAAAATGAATTTGTCAAGTGATTAATTATGAATAAGACAGAATTAAGCGGCGACCAGGGATATGGTTACGCGCATTCAAAGGAGGATGGTAAGTGCAGAAAATGCAGAAAGGCAAGAGAGGGGGGAGGGTGGGGACGCAAGAGTAGTTAAGAATTAATTAAGAACACAACCAGCGGGTATTTGGCGTACCATGATAGATAATTAAGGTTATTAGGATGGGGGGAGACTGGGAGCATTTGTTTGTTTATAACTTGACTTGCTGTCATTGTCAGGCTTCCTCACTCTCTATCACATGCTTCTTAAACAGTGTTCTTTAATTAAGAATGATGGTTTTTGGCCAAACAAAATGAAGAAGAATGATGACGTGTCCTCCGTGCTCGGCCTCACGACCCAAGTGAGGGGGGGGATAATAATGAAAATAACAAAGCGTCGGCTTTGTTACATATATGTGATCCAAATTAATACTCCTTCTGGGGGATAAACTGCTAAACAGAGCCATTCGGGTTTTTTTTTTTTTGGTATAAGAAAAGTGGTTATGTCGGCTGGGAGACTTGAAGCTAACTTGGATTTTGGGCCATTGATATGGAGATGGGTAGCTACACATGATCTTGAACCCACAAACAAATAGGCCTCCCACCCTCGTCCTCAGTACTTTTTGTCGGGTTAATAACTAGGCCCACTAGTGGCTTTTGCATTAAAAATCTAACCCAAAAGAAAAAAGCAAATGAAAAAATGTTTATGATTCTCTATTCTTATTGTTTTTTTTTTTTTTCATTTTCTTTAAAAAAATTTGGAATTTGAGACCAGATCCACTCTATTAACCTTAATTCAGAAATTTTTTTAGAACAATTAATTTTTTTGCTGAAAAAAATAAAATCATTACAATAATTCAATATCTTTAGAATATTATTGTTTATAAACTAATATTAAATAATATATACTATTTTATGTTTATATAATAGTACTATTAGAATATATAAAATAAAGAATAAAAAATTCAAGGATTTAATTAAAAATAAGGTGAACTATAAGGACTTGATAAAAAGAAAAATAAATACAAGGACCTAATTAAAAACAGGTGAAAGTATAAGGACCTGATAAAAAGAAAAAAAACTACAAGGACTAATTCAAAATTAGTTGAAACTATAAGGAGTTGTGGATTAATTATCCCATTTTTATAACGTTTAAAAAGAAACTAACCAAAAAGAAAAAAGCAAATGAAAAAATGTTTATGATTCTCTATTCTTATTGTTTTTTTTTTCATTTTTTTTAAAAAATTTTGGAATTTGAGACCAGATCCACTCTATTAACCTTACAAATTTCTATATCACTTCTGAAAAGTGAAAAAATATTAGTTATATTTATCGTATTTTTTCTGAAGTAAATATGAAATCTCACGTTAGATGCTCGCCCGACTTATGATCTTACCAAATAACAAAAAAAACTAGAAATTGATTTTTCCCCAACAAGAGCACCCACGGTATAAATCATCCAAGTAGTAATGTAATTCAGTATTATATGCATGGCAATTGATTTATTTCCACTAGTTATATTCTGTTTAGACTTTAAACTGAACTAACATATTTAATTTTTCATTAATTGTATATTGCACGTTTTCGATTTCTTATTGACTCTAGAGATTTTCGCGTTCTTGTTTTATGTAAAATTTTCCGGGTTTCTCATTTGTGTTTAATTATACTGTAAATCAATGACAAAACACATAGTGCGTCCAGATGGACTTGGTTGCACGACAATTTTGCATGCATAATACTGTCTTCGGTTCTAATTATAAGAGCTAGTTGATTAATTTGAGGAGATTAAAAAAATAAGTTAAGTTAGTTATTTGTAATGAATAGATGTTATTTTTTCTAAAATATCCTTACTAATCAAATGTATTGGCTATAACTATCATTATTAGAAGGAGTTCTTTGAAAAAAAAAATGTATAAATATGAGAAATAAAGTGGATTGAGATCTTATATTTAAGATCAAAGTAAAAGTCAAACGAGGTCTTATATTAATGATACGAGGTAGTATTATTATTAATAAATAGTTAATGATTCAAGTAATAATAATGCATCTTGATATTCCTTCCTCGTTGCAGACTTCCCATATTTCATGTAAGAAGCAGGTGAAATTGAGAGGTGCGGGTGAATAAAATGTGGCATAAAGAAATCATAAGGGAAGAGAAGGTATTTTTCGAATTTTTTTATATTTTTTAATACATCTCTCAAATCCTGTTTTGCTTGCAGAAAAAATAAAATAAAATAAGAGATTAATCAACGAAGCCGTGCTTCCAAAAATATTGAAATTTAGGGGAAAAATTTAAAAAAAATGATCTGTACGTAACTTTAAAGATCATGAACTTATATGCAATTTAATAAAACATAATATAAGAGTTAGTTGGTGATTCAATTTAGTTACAAATATAAAATTACAATTCACTTTGTCTTTGCCTCCTACGACATTTATTCATTTTTCTTGAAGGAGTCATATGATAAATACACATATTAAAATATTTTCATTTAAAGGCATATAATTGATAAAGATATTTTTTTAAAAAAATTACTTATTTATTATAAATAACTAACTCAACTAATTTTTTTTATTGACAAATTAGTTATCTATCCCCATATTGAGAACAGGACTACAGGAGGTAGTGTTAACCGATAAAAATTAAATAACAAGAGGAAATTTTATGACTCCCATGTGTAAGACAGATGAAGCGGAACCAACAAAGAAAGACAGACGCTAGTTCCAGCGAGAGAGAAGAGCTTGCTTAATTTCATGGTTATATTATGGTGATTAAATTAAAGGAGAATAAGGAGGGAGATAGAATAGAATGACTAGAAGCTTCCCAACTGAAACACCATTAAGTACTTCATAGTACTGTCTTTGTTGGGATAATTTTGCCATTGGCCTCCTTGGCTTGCCACGCACACACGTTCGCACACGACATTAAATACATTAAAATTTGCTTCTTATTATTGAGAGAACTTTTCTGAACAGTGAAATGGAAACTGCTAAGGCCAGATGTTATTACAGTTCGCCATTGGCTCAGAACGAACAGGTGTGCTTCATCATCATGTGATTGCGGTTTCAGGGGGAGAAGCCATGAAACTGAAATTCCCTCTCTTCCTCCTTCCTCCTCATCTTCTCTCAGGAATCCGGTGCCTCTCTCTCCAGCAAAGCCAGCAAACTTTTATTCACTATTCCCCAGAATCACACTCAACAGTAAAAACAAAAAAACAGATGATAAATGTACATTAAAGATGAGTTCTACATTAATATCACACTGCATTTATTTGACGTGGTGAACAAGTATTTTTCTAAATATTTATCAAGTACTGAAAGAAAAAAGTTAGATATAGATAAACATAAAATGATATAATTACTATTCTATACAATTAATATATACTCAATTAATGTGTAACTGAACTATTCAATAGAAAGAAACAAATGTTTTTTAAAATAAATAGTAGTATAAAGTAATGAGTATGGCCATAGATGCAACGCAGGCAAGCCATATAATTCCAACAAGTTCCTCGATCTCGTCAACTTCCAAGCTTCTCTCAGCAGAGATGCTGTCAAGAGCTATATATAACTGACAGTGCGTACGTGCGTTTCAAACCCAAATTACAAATTTGAGAAAACAAGAGACATCCGAAGTAGCTAGCGGCGCCTCCGACGGATTCCTTGTATCTCTCTCACTACCCTTCTTCTTTCTGTGATATCTCTGTTATTATTTATCTATACCCTCTCACCCTTCTGTTTTTGTAATTGTACTTGAATTATATTGTCCTTCTTCAGATAGCCAGCAATGTCTACGTCGGATACCACAGAGCAGCCGCCAGATGATCTGGAAGCTCAGTTTTTAAGTCGGATGGCGAAGCTGACAATCAAAGAACCGGAGGTGAACGATATGGACGACGAGCTGTGCAAAACTCCGACGAGGCCAGAAAACCAAATACGCGTTCTCAACTGTCCGCCTGCACCCAGAAAGAAAAGACCAGCTCCTTCATCAACTTCTAAGCGCCTCTACACCGTTCAGTACGTCATCGTGCTTCAGGAGACCATAGACGCTTTCTTCCGAGCTTCTGGCGAGTCATCCAGGGTTGTCAAGAGGCGCAGAATTAATTAAACAGGCTCAAGTTATAGTCTTTCTGGCGGTTCTATGCTTGCTTGTGGACTTTGGTTTTTCGGAGTTGTCGGTCATATGTGATATGTGTATTGCTTGTCCGTGTTGTTTCTTAGTATTTTCGTACTTCTGCTTTGTTGTTTCCCTGTGTCATGACCTCTGTATTGGTGTCAGTAATGAGTTAGCTGGCTATGTTACCGCTTCAATGAGTTTGCTGGGTTATATATTCTTGCTGTCGTCGATTATCTCTTTCCGCAGAAAATAAATAAAGTTGAAAAGACTTCTTTCTTCATTCAAAATGAATAGTTTGCATGCAATTTCATTGAAGAAGCTCGGCCATAATTCCACAGCACAGAGAGAGAGAGAGAGAGAGAGCTGAACATGCGCAATACAAGAGTTCTTGTGGACAAGAATATTCATTGATCAGTTTCGTCTTACCGCGATCTGCAGCTGTACTTTGTCTGTTGTGAAGAGTGAGTAAGGTGTGTAGGTCCCACTAGTCAATGGGACCCACACAAACCCTCAATCTCTCTCTCATCCGGCGATGTAAGAATCCATGAGTCATGGACCATGACAGAGAGGGATCACCGGAGAAATTTTCAGAGCTCTACACTTAATTAATCACCTTTAATGGTTTTGTTCTGTTTTCCGCGACAGTGAAAGCCGAAACTGTTTTCACGTCGAATTGCGTGCTACGGCACATTACATGATCAGCTTGAAAGGGACTGTCATCTATAAGAATACCAGAAACAATAACATCCTATAGCATCAATATATATATATATATATATATATATATATGATGGTGCTTTAATTTAATTTAATTTGCTTCTGTGTTGTCTTCGAAGTTTAATTAATTTGCGTCACGCCTTCAAGAAAGACTTTTACATATATTATATTTACCACGATCCTTAATGTCGACCATCATTTCATGTATATATGTTTGTACGTGACATCTTCATTTCCTGCAAAAGGTTGCAACAAGGTTTAATATGATAAGGTTCGACGCAAGCTAAGTTTGTTCCCACCAGCCGTTTAGGAAAAACAATGAACAAACAAAAACTCATGTAGCCGCTAGCAAGTGTAGTACACTGTAGTCCAGTTCAATTAATGATCGGTGGCCCTTATTTATGATCCTTCACCATGTTCATAACTCTAGATCATTTGTCGTATCAGGCGGCTCTCAACCTCTTGGGGTGATTTAGTTCAAACATTTAATTAACCCTGCAACACTTTCCAGGCCCAACCCCAACCCCGTAATTACTACTCCACTAGCAGCTTGTGCTATTCAGGTGTGGATCATCTGAGACGACTGGATGAAGCTGATTAATTCAACAACGACGCGGCAAAATGCAAGATTCCCCGTTACCCTTTAGCTCCGCCGCAGCCGCCCGCCGCCGCCGTCAACTGAAAAATCAATTCCGGCACGTCCCAACAACACCTTATTGAATCCTTAAAAATAAAAGCCTCTTAAAAATCTTGTTCCCATGTTCCCTCGCACCTCCGTATGCAAATACCACAAACTCGTCAAAGATGGGATTTTGCATAAGAAGGCGATCATTCCGCTCTCGCCGACCACAATAGCGGGGCCATGGACTGATATCACTCCATTCTTTCAATCCCATAATTCTCAAATGCTCAGTGTTTGTTCCTTCTCATATACAACATCCTTCTGCTATACGCACGATGCTGAATATTCCATTTTCAATGTTGACGGCTACTGTATCAAGTGCCGTTTCCAAATACTAAAACTACTAGATATTTCTTTCTTTTTATAATAAAAGAAACTAGGGATTTTTAATTATTTCTGGATATAACACGCTTGTTGTTGGAAATATTGAAATTTGTTTGTGTAATTGTGGCTATATTCGGGGGATAGATTGATGAGTAGATTAAGGAAATAAGTTAAGTTAGTTATTTATAATAAATGGAGTGTTGTCTTTTCTAAAATATCTCTACTAATCAAGTATATTAGTTAGAATTAAAATTATTAGGACTACTTTAAAAAAATACAAATATGAGAGACAAATGGATTTGAATCTTTTATTTAGAATCAAAATAAAAGTTAACGAGGGTCTTAATTAAGAACCAGAGGTAGTAAAATAAAATTGAAGAGTTAAAATGGAAGAAAACGCTCTACCGTATTACTCCTTTCAGTCCTTATAAGCTTTAAATATGGAAGGGGTGTGGTTCATTTTATAAGTTTCAATTTGGATTTGTCTTAACATTTAATGTATTTTTTCTATTTTTGCCTTTAAGTATTTATTCTCTCTTCTTTATTATACTTTCTTCTATTATATTTCCCCGTACTTTTATCCTTTTTCTCATTTATTATAAGGGTATATTTGAAAATAAAACTGTATTTCTAACTTATTTATTGCTTTTAACTAATTTTAATTAGCAGCTTATTATTCGTGAATTATTTATTTGAAACTTATTAAAGAGAAAGGGAATAAATATGCTGCATACGTTGGTATTAGTGCCACTAATTTATTCGTCGCTTGTGGGTTGAATAGCTGTCGTACGCTCTATTAATTAATCCCCAAATACAGATTTGTAATAGGACAAGATTTAACCGGAAATCAAATATATTTAACGACGGGCAGCATTTTGTGTGAATTGATTCGGAAAAATAATTATACCGTGGGTGGACAATATAGTGATCCATTAATTAATCTTCCCATGCAGAAACTAACCACGTATCTGCTCCTTCGATTGGCACTTGTAACCTGCCCCACAGACGTCAACCTCGTAATTCCCCAAGACACATATATGTAATAAAATTTAACATTTACACAGATACTGCCTTAGTTTTTCCATTTCTACCATGACTTCATCAAAGCGTGCCGGGAACATGAAGGGAAGCCCAGGCGGATCGGATCACGGAGATGCTCTTATGGCTGAAGCAAGTTCTGTG
The DNA here is from genome assembly GCF_004799145.2 of Neltuma alba. NCBI lineage: Eukaryota > Viridiplantae > Streptophyta > Magnoliopsida > Fabales > Fabaceae > Neltuma > Neltuma alba. The sequence continues at coordinate 54,444 of NW_021636291.1, forward strand.
ACTACTGAAGATACCCAAAATTGTGAAAGCTCTGAAATGAAAGAAGAGGCCTTAGAGAAAAAAGAGAAGAAGAAAGAGAAAGAGAAGAAGACGAAGAGAAGGGTATGAGAAGTGCGTGTACAATGTGCTGAAACAAGTGCACCCAGGGATGGAGATTTCAACAGCGGCCATGGCTATTCTGAACAATCTGATGAATGACATGTTTGAGAGGCTGGCTGATGAGGCAGCAAGGCTCAAGAACTACACAGGGCAAGTAACTCTGTCTTCCAGGGAGATGCAAGGGGCAGTGAAACTGGTTTTGCCAGGTGAGCTTGGCAAGCATGCCAATGCTGAAGGTGTCAAAGCTGTCATAGCCTATCTTTCTTACGATGCCTGATTCTCTTTTGCTTGCTTTTAGAAGGGAAGCTCTTTTGAGGGCTTTTGTGTGAATACGTAGATCACTCATCGCTGTCTATAGAGTGTAGCTGTTATTTTGGTTGTAAAATTTTTTGGCTGTGTATAGTTTCCAGAGAGGAAGTATTTGGGGAATATTGTAGCAGTCACTTCACTATACCGTGCAAGAGCACCAATGTTCCCTCGCTTTGCTTGTGATTACAGTTAATGAACCTGATGCTTATGAACTACGTGCCGAGACAAATTTCCTTTTATTTTCTTTTTATTTACGGACTTTTTTGACTTTAGCACTAATGTAGAGAATAAAAACGGGACGATTCTTGTATTACAGATGAAGCTGGAATACTCTTATCAAACAGGCATACCACTCTGAGATGCATTTCATGAATTGATTTTTCCAAAATGCAGGTTGCACATGATCCATTCCAGTTCGAGAACCATCGGTTTAATTATTTATTACTACTTTCAGTTTTAATTATAAGATCTTATTTTTAATCTGTAAACGAAATCTTATAATTAAGACGAGAGGTGGTATTATTATTTTGTTTGTTATTGTTAAAAACAATGTACAAATAAAATAAAAAGATACAACACAGCAAACCCAATCGGTTTAAGCATTTCGAACATAAGAGTAAAACAATGTCGTACTAAGAGAAAGGCTGGCTTTTGGGACGCAGGTTAGTTCCCTTCCTTCCATAGTCTCATCCCAAAAAGTGAGAGGCGGGGGTTAACTCTCAAGGCAGAATAAATTTCCGCTCAGATTAAAATGGTTGAGATTTAATTCAATTTACATTTTTTTAATTACTTTTTTACTTTAAGAGATGCTGAATTTAAAATAAACATTATTTTTGATTGTAAAAAAAAAAACAAAACTACCACCTAAAAGTCTAAAAATTTAAAAAACTTCAAATGATGATCTAAATTACATTTAGGCAATTCAAACCTTGCATCAACAATAAAAACACTTCGTTATCAATAACGCACGCTAAGGAAGGCTATGACCCACGTGGAATTGCACTGGCCATCCTGCCTTTATCTCCGATAATAATTTAATTTAATCATGCGGGTAGAATGTTCGTGCCAATTAATTCCTTAACCTTAATAAATGTAAGGTTAAAATGGTCCCAAGAGACTGTCAGACGGGTGAAAAAGGCTTATCAATATTAGTTGTCTTGCCAGACTGCCAGCTCAGCAAAAGAAAATTTTAGATAATATAAGTTCCGCAGGTCCTTTCCTGATGAGCTCTAAATCATTTGTCAGGCCATATCAACTAATCAACTAATAAACCTGCTACATACGTACATCCAAAAAAGGAAGGAATTCCAAGATAAATCATCACGATAACATATACGCGGGCCCCTGACGATCCCGTTCAACCGACGAAACTTCAAGCCCCACGTCACACTGTACAACCCCCCCCCCCCCTCTCTCTTTTTCCCCCTCTCTTCTCTAGTCAGCAAACACGAAATGAATGACCAAGATCCCTCCTAAACAAGACGTCAAGAAGGGAACTTCCTACACAGCATATTTATTTTTATTCATTTCAGACATGGGCGGAAAAAAATGCTAGTGTGTTCCATCTGTGCACTCAGCATAAATACAGATATCACGAAATTTGAAGGGAAAAAATATTCCTGGAAAATGTCGAGGATCTACTACCGGTCAGGTTCCTGTATTGTGTTAAAAGTGTGGCCATTATATTCACGTCAAAGTTATAGTATAGAATAAGCACGTATCACCTCCACAACAGGTGCTTGACACATTGGACACTTTCTCCTACTTTGGAACAACTCATTGGCACATTTTGAACATGTGCACATGTGCCCGCATCTGCAACAAAAGCAAAATTGTATTTTAGGTTACAATAATCAGGTGCAGACACCAGCCAATGGGCCATGGACGTGTCAAAGGGATACTGAATAATACCTGTACAACAAAGAATCGATATTGCTCTCGCAGCAAATACAGCACAGGCCTTTTCTCACACATTCCCATTTAGACTTGTCATCAGGTGAATCATGGTCATGCACATCTGTGATCCATGTAACTTATTTTTCTCAGTAAACCTTCAATAGAAGACCCAGAGAGCCCGAATGAAAAGCCCTGGGAGATTGATATAGAATGTTAAGGGTGAAAGAAAATAAAATGCAAACCTGATGAACCAGATGAGCGATTTAGGGCTGCAGAAACCTCCTGTCTTATTTGAGCGCTGCAACTCAAGCTGCATATCCATACAGGCCTCCAGCATTCTCTGCATATTATTCATTCTTTGCTGTAGCCTCACCATGTCAATTCTCAAGTCATTGATAATCTCCCACTCCTGCCAAAGCCAGTGAATCAAACAACGTAAATATGTTTTTTTTTAAAAAAAAAAAAATAAAATATAATGGGACAGAAACTCAAAATTCAGAAGTCCAAGCCATGAACAATTCAGCAAAGGAGAAGTAAAATGTTGTATTAAGCATGACCCAAGGAGTAGGCTTCATAATATTAGAATAAATGAACCAATTATCCCTATACTCACCAAAGGAAATGAATGCCCAATTCCTAGACGCTGGTTATTCATATCAGCTCGTGACCAATTGTCATGATGTGAATGTCGTTCCCAGAGAGGTTGAGGAGGTGTTGGTGATGAGGGCTGGTCAAGTGGACTGTTGATAGTATCCTCCTGACCAACAATCTGATCCCTACGTGGCTGCTCCAGGTCCTGCTCAACTGAGGCAGAAGAAGGGGTTGTTTCTTGCAGCTCCCACTCAACATGAGCATGACCTTGCCTTTCAACATATGACTGTATCAACTGGTCAAGACTTTCACGAAAACTGCTGCGAAGGAGGTTAGAGAAACACTTCTCCTACAAGATGAAACAATAGTTGTCCTAGTTTAGGTGTTTTATTTTATAAACGGGCATCATTAGCTCTCCTATCATATTTACATACCTATTTAGCAGTTCCCTGAGTTCCACGCTATTCACATTGTCATCATCTGGAAAGTAAAAGCCATGAATTCTACCAACTGGAGCAGCTTCATGATCAGAAGGTCCACCCAACCAATTTTCCACCGCCTCCTGAAAGCCACCATCTTCTTGCCACATTTCTGGGGCTTCTGGTAGATGAGAGTTTTCACCATCTTCATTGCCCAAAATGTCTTGAGGCCACTCATTGGAGGTACCACTGGGATGATTATCATCCAGACTTTCCTCTATGCCATTTCTCTGGTGCCCATCACTTCCTTCATTTTCAATAAGTTCTTCCTGCTGCTGTTCTTCCGGAGCAGTAGATACAGACCTATTTTCGTTGTCTGCTGCTATTGCTTCCATAACATCACTATGAGTTGATGATCATTATCATCATTGCTCATGACACTTGGCTCAAATTCTTCAGGATATACCTCATCAGATCCCTGTATATTGCTATGTTCTGTAACTCCAATCTGACAATTCTGTTGCATAAGTCTATCGGTGGTATCTTCAACTGTCATTTCAACAACATGTAGCCCACAATCATCTCTTCTTCCCATCCCAACACTGGATGATGATTGGCAATCTTTTGACTCATTTTCCAAGAGCTGTGATGACCTTCCTTCTATATGAGCAGTGGAATCTTGACAATCTACATTTTCCTTAATGATTTCTCGTGTAAAATTCTGACCATCTAAGATCCCAACTCCATCACTGTCTCCAACAGTAGGTTCAGACTGTTCAAAATGTACAATTGAGACTGAATGTAAACTGCCCGAGTCAGTTTGTTCATTTGAATTATTATCAATGCCATTGTTAGATGAGGTATCTGAAAGAGTGCAAGTTACTTGACTGCTACCAGAATAGTCCTTCCCAGAGAAAAACCCTTCCCTGTCAGAAAAACAGGTTGACAAATTTGATATGAAGCACAAACAAAACATTACAACCACTACAAATCAGAATAAAATTTCGCTTTGAATTACTGGCTGAAAGAACTACTTACCTTAGACCTGATACAGTCTGTTTTTGTCTCAGTAAGCCTAATTCACTTTCAGCTATGGAAGTGGACCGGTTAACATCAATTGATCTGTCATTTCTCAAGAACCTACCCCTGAGCAATGCCTGCGAGAAATTTAACATCCACTCATCAACTGCAAGTTGAGATTCATCATTTGAAATAAAGGTTATGTAAATTCTATGTAACAGGCATCAGATTCAGAGTTCCAAAACTATTCTTTGGGTTGCCCAAATTGCTTCAATTTTAAATGATTTATGTCTTAACAATTTTTTTGAATTGCACCAGATATATAAACGACTTTCAATCTTCCTTTCTCTCTGTACTGCATACCTAAACAAAAGCTAAAGTTGCTACACCAACAAAGAGATTATTTCACTTCTAATTTAACATGAATTTTATTTTAAAACCAAGATGATTAACTAAAACAGTTGATAGATGAATAGCCAAATAAATATCTTTTATCCAGTTCACAAAAACAGAGTTTCCAATCTTGATGCTCACGCTGTGCAGGCAGCGAGAAGGAGTACCTTCAAAATCATCTAATCTAAATTAATTAATAATTAGTAAGGGCAAACCTGAATGCGGTTGCGATGAGGGAAATGAGATACAGCTCTATGGTCCAACAATTCCTGAACTTCTTTTGTCTTTCCCTCTGGGCCTTCTTAAGCATATCAAGCATAACCTGTCTGCCACATAATTTACGGATACCCCTTCGCATATGCTCAGTTTGACTCTCGCTCTGATTCACAGCAAACCCATCACGAACTCGCTCTATTTGGGTACCAAATTCAGCTGATTGTTCTTCCCTGTTGTCCCCAGAAGAAATAACTCTCTGCTGGCTACTCAATTGTACCCACTCCCTTATGATTCTCACCCTCTCCTGCTCAGTTTCACCGAGCCATTCTGATCTTGAACTGCTATGACCTTGGGGAATGTTTGTGGCTTGATCCCCAGCACCACTTTTCATCCATTCCCTGAAAATTTGCCTCACCCTTTCCCTTTCAACTTCTCCAAGATCAGAAGAATTATCACAACTACAATTGTTTAATTCCTCCTGCTCATCAGGAGATTCAAGCTGACCCTGTGACTGTGACCATGTTTCACAATCAGTCTCACCCAAAATTGAATCTTCTACCACATGCCTCTCTCCTGTGTCATGGCTACCGGGCACACTTGCCTGTGAGAGGTCAGTAATGAACTCATCACTCCTTTGCTGAAGTAATCCGTCGCCAGGTCTTCCTTGGACTTGACCCACCACATGCTCATCCTCAATCTCTCGCCACATTTGCAAGATTGAGGAAGATCGGGTGCTTCCACTCCCTCCATCTTCTCGCCTCCTAGGGGATTGAGAGTGGGAATCCCTAAGAAAAGAAGAGTCAAGCACAGACAGATTATGTAGTCCAGCAATAGCCATTTCTAATTTACCCTTTTAATGAGTACACAGATCTTTTCAACCCATTAGAGGCCAGTGCACTAAAATTCGCATAGTTAGGATGGGCAGAATCAAAGGAGTCCTTCTAGAAACTGCTCGCTTCATATCTGCGAGGATTTGACCCCACTGCATTTGCCATCAAAATCTCAGTGCTAGCTATCACCCTTATGAATCTCAGCCCCATCATCAAGAAAGGAATTACGAAAATTGGACTACCCAATGGAAGGAGCTAAAGCCACCTAAACCTCAGCCTGCAAAAGAAAGAGTAAATTACATCAACATTTTTAATTAAAAAAACAGATATATTTGAAATCATAAAGTGACTTACGAGAAGTCATCGAATTCCTACACCATAACAGAAACTCGCCAAACAGTAAGATTGAAATCAACAGACTCAATAAACGGCAGACTATATTATTCGATCCTTAGCGCCGTCTAAGAATTTGTCATGAAATCGGACCTCAGATTCTCATTTTGGTAAAAACTCATACTCGATAAGCTCAGGAGAACTGAACAAAACACAGATATTGGACCCTCTGCATTGAAGGAGCTGGAGTTCTTTAGTTCGTCCCCAGAACAATGAATTTGAAAATTCATTTCTCACCATTTTTTCTCACCTTTCTCAAAAGCCAGCCAGAGAGAAGACAATGGAAACCAAGCGGAATTCAAATCGGGATACTGACTATTCAATTTTCCAATAGAAAAAGGTAATGGAAAACATATCAGAATCCACAATCAGCCATAGAACCCAGAAACAGATGACTTAAGCATTCGATCCAATAAACATTGAAGCAGAAACACGTACCAGTAAAGTTCTGCTTTTGATTTTAAAGTGGAGGAAACGAAACCCTAGCTGTGAAGAAATTCTCAGAGAGAGAGAGAGAGAGAGATGACAACGTAAATGGAAGCATGAGAGGGAGAGAAGGAAAGAGGGAAGAGCGCCGATTAACAAATAAAATAAATAAATGGGGACATTGTCATTTGGTATCTGACTTTCCAAAGAAACCGCCGTAACACTAACGTCTAAATTTTCGCGATCGGTTATCATTTAATGACACGTGGCGGTTCCTATCCTTTCTTTCTTTTGCTTACGGGGCAGTAATGACGAAATTTCCTAATCTTCAATTCAACGTGAAGTTTGCTGTTAGTCACCAGCATTCAACGCAGTCGTACATTCGGAGCCCATTTTTTCCCCAACTACACAGTACCGTTGAAATTGGATCTGCAACTGCAAAATGTATAATTCTTAGATACTTTTAAAAATGTTATGTTAAGAGTTGGCTCTAATGAATCAGGCTAGTCCTCACAACATGACGAATCAAAGTTTGAATCCCTATTAGAAGAAAGAAGTGTCTCCATTTAGTACCCGGCATTATTTGAATAAGATTGTTTCCAATAGAAAAATACATATGCTTTAGTAAAAAAAATGTTATGTTATTTATACTTTATACTAAAAAAATACAAATAAAATGAAACCCCAACACAATAAGAAGCATATGAAGCAGTCGTGTTTAGGAGTAGAAAGTAGATGCATGGGATGTATACCGTCATAGGTAACTTTTCCTGATTTGTTAGTTATTGAGCCAGAAAAATTAACTAACACGTAAAATGAGTTCAGTCGATCTTTATTGACTTTTAAATTTTGAGGAAAGCTAGCGGGAGAGTTGGGATGAAAAGCAGAGAACTAAGTCCTCATCAAAACAGAGAATAAAGATAAAGATGTGCCAATGATGATGAAGAAGAGAGAACAAATTCATGGTTCTGGAGATTAGGCTGGTTATTAAATGGCTGTAATCATGGGGTCATTCTTAGGATAATCTCATCCGATGCAACATCGACTTTTGGCTTTTCCTTCTTTTGTATTGACAAGAATAAACATAAGAATAACCAAAAAAGGGAGGCAAGGCAACTAATTAATCATCGTGGAGTACTTGAGAACCTGTAAAATTGATGTCCTGATCACCCTCTTAAATACCACTTTAAAGTTGGTGTGACCTGTGACTAATTTAAGTAAACCTACATAGAAAGTATAGTCATCATGAAGTTCCCAAAAGCTCGCCTCCTCCACATTCCCCATTTTTTGCATTCATATAACTCGCTTTAGACTGTTTCGTGTAGTTTGCTTCGTTGCATTTTAGTTCCTCAAATCAACGGATAAAGGGTACAGATTTTGGTTCATGAGCTCCAGTCTTAATTAGCTAGTTGCAGAGTTTTAAAAGGAAAAGAAGTTATAAAGATACCCACCCATAAATATGTCTTCCTAAAGCTACTCAAACCTAATCATCAGCTTGCTTTATTTTAACAAACATATTAACTTTATGACTTTATCTCGTGAATTTCAGTGTTCTTGGAACCAAAGCAACCCCCAAATTCAAATCCTGTTTGGCTCAATTTTTATAGCCCCATCACCAAACTTCCCTGAGACTCCTCTTCTGCTTTTCTTCTTTCTTTTTTAAATCACATCCTCCCTACTCTGCTTCGGCTCTGTTTTATTAATAGACTGCTGGGAAGAGAAAGGAAGAAACTTTAAATTCTATCATCGTGTTTCTTGGCCCATAATCCGCGTAGAATGAAAAGCTCAACGAACGAGTTGACTTGGCGACAACTTCAGCGCAACTAATATAATTGAGTTTACAGGGCTCATTAATTTCCATAATCCACTGACGGGGTTGGTGATGGCAATTGAAGAACGAAAGCTATCAACTTTGATGAATACAAAGTTGTCATCAGGCACCAAACTTGTACGTACACGGATCCGGAAATTCCAATGGAGAGGGCTTCCTGAAGCTCGTACCAAGGGCAAGTGATACAGTATGTGTGTGCAATATGGTCCCGTGTTTGAGTCGAATCTATTTTACACTTACTGTCAGCTGAGAGTGGCATATTTGCGAACACGTTGCATGCACATCCCGAAAGGTGCGGAAAAATGTCATGTTCTTCTGTCTCACTCCCCTTGAAACAAATCCCCATTATCGCGCTATAGTTTCCGTGGCTTTCTTTTAGTTCTGAAATAATGCAAGAGTTTCTGTAGCCCATCGAGAGTTTGTTTAAGACGAAAAATTTTAAGCTGCATTAATTGAATAATAAATGTTGTGTGTTTGTTAATACTGATCGTTATTATCATTTTTTTGGTTTAGCTAATAATGAATGGTTGATTTGCTGAACAGAGTTGAAAGCTAAGTAAAGTGTTTGCTCATGAATTCTCAGCAAGACAGTAGAATCGTCTCATGGCAAAGTCTGCTAAATATCAATTGGATCTAACCCAATAGATCTAGATTTGATTTAACAATTTCGGCCAAAGAATAAAGGGTCTGATTGAACAAGAAGTCGACTAATGAAACAGTATCTGTACTCCTTGAGAGTATCAAATTCCACATCTTTTGCACACGGTATGGCCCGCGTGTTAAGCAACGTAGTGGTCCATATGGACCATGGCCAACTATCATCAATTGCCACTTTCTTTGCCAGAACACCCAAAAAAGGAAGAAAAAACTGGTAATAGTAAGCGCAACAAGATGTTACAGCCCATGTTCTTCTCTGCAACTTGATCATGCATGGGAATGTTGTATTTAAATGCATGCAGAGATCTGAGAAAAGAGCTCAGGGAGGCACAAAATCCTAGTTTTGGCTGTCCAATAGGAGTGGAATTTCAAGTTTCAAAGGTGGTGAGAGTGGGAAAACGAGAAGCGATATATTTTTCTCTAATTTTACAGCTGCCTAAGGAAGGGGAAAAGCAGTAAGTTTTTTAGACGAAACAATATTGTCAATATGGTTGGGAACAACGAGAGGGAGGAATAAACATTGCAAGGAGATGCCAAAGAGTCATTTTCATTTTCATCCTTTGAATATTAGTTTTTGCTTTACTTGCCAACGATCGATCGATGCTTCTTTCCTTTCGGCATTACTTGAAAGCTTGGTAAAATCGAAAGGGATTTAGGTGCCACGAACTGCCAACTACCAACTATACTGCACCAATGCACTTCCCACAAGCCACCTTAAATTAAATGGCATTATTAAATGTTTGTTTCAAACATTTATTGACTTTCGACTCTTGTGATTTAGATTTCGATAAGACACCATATGCATATCACGTCATCATAAATGGACTTTCATCTACAACGATGTTACATTCTTGCAGTGCATTTTCATTAAAAAGCCCAAAACACGTAAAAGGCTTCCATCTGCACATTTGGGTTTAGCCAGTGACCAGGTCTGTTACAAGCATCAATCGGCCCAAACAACAAATAAAAATCCAAATCCGCATAAACAATACAAATTGAATATGAAGATAAAAACAATTCACAAGATCAACTCTTATACAACAGGACAATGGCGAGAGTCAGAAAGGCAAAACAGCATATTATAAACCCAGAAATGTCCAAACCAAGAGAGACCGACGTGCCCAGTTGGCAACTACGCGCACAGAGGGTCCAGAAGGCTAGCTTAGAGTTCTACACCGCAGAGGGTCCTCTCGAAATTCTTGGACTTAGAAAAATGGACCAACACAGGTGAACAGAAGATTTTCATGGTGCGATCATTTGACTTCCACAGCCCTACCTTGAACCGAATCCTCGCCTTAATCCATACGTCTAGTTCAATATCCCCTGAACTTCTCTCCAGCTTAAGGTCTTTAGGCAAAGACCCATACAAGGCCACAGTTTTAGCAGTGAGGCTCACTTTCAGGTTAGTCACATTTCTGTGACGTTGAATGAATGGCTGAACTGCATTTGTGGCCAGTGTCTGGTCCTCGTACACCACAGCCACCTCCATGGTGTCATAGTAAATGGAGACCCTGGAGTTGGGATTGTACGCTCTTATGTTAAAATCGAAGTTGGCGTAGAGGTGATTAGCATCTGTTAAGTTGAAATTGTGGATTGAAGCATCTTCCACACTGTACATAAAGCGTTTTGGCTTCACAACCAGCCAGATAATGAGCACCACTATACCTGCCAGCACTATCAGTGCCAAAATGGCTACGGCGATATAACGAAGCAGGCCTGGTCGTCTTGGTCTGGCTGCTGCTTGATCCTGTGATTGTGGAAGGGCCATTTCAAAAGGCTGCTTCTGGTCTGGGGGTAAGAATTCAGGGAAAGGAATGTTTGGAAGAGGAAGTAAGCGAGATGTGCATATATTGGGGTGAATTAATGCAGGACAGCATCTGGGATTCTGCACTACTTTGACCATTTTTAATAGGACACTTTTTCTCTTTTAGAATTTCGTGCATGAAACTCAAGACATCTAGGGATTCAGGTCATAGGATTGTTCTTTCCTTCAATGTTACAGAATGCAAATCAATATTGCGACCCTAACAGCTGTTGTCGGCAATAAAGTGAAAAGCAGCGTTCAGGGCCAGCTTATTATAGTTTTTGAGACTTTAGTATTATAACTTTATGGATTTCGCGAATATATTGGCTCAAACTTTAAAATTAGACAGAAGGGAAGATGACTGTTCCTTCATGAGAGAATTCCAGGAACAACGTATTATTGTACTCCTCCGGTTCTTAATATATGACCTAATTGTTGAGTTGGTTTTGGTCCTAAATATAAAACCCATTTTTCATATTTATCAATTTTCTCTAAATTACCTCTATAGATATTCTCTCAACCATAATCAAGTAGAAAAGAGAGACGAGTATTAAGAAAGATGATTATGGTGTTTTAGGAAAAATATGTTATATTTCTTATAATTAACTAATTTACTTAACTTCCTTAATCTAATCAAATTAGTTAAATGGGTCTTATATTAAGGACGAAAAGTAGTTTATTGAATTATGCATGGATTTTGTTAAAAAAGAAAGAAAGAATTATGCATGGGTTAGCTAGATTTATCCCAAAGGTATTCCAGGAACCTCTTCATAAGCCGATGCGTTACTTGCTTCCTCAGGTTGAGCAGAGCACCATATGATATATGCAGTAATTCTCAAATTTTAATTTGGCCTGGGTTTCTCAGTTTTGCGTACAGAACTCGTGAAGAATGGAAGAGAATGTGGACGAAAATCTCAAAATTGAAGGGATCCCCCCCCCCTTTCACGATTAAACTGGTTACTCAAATGAATATAAACACGGAATTGAAATGGAAATGAAGTTCCAAACTTTTATTCATGTGCACGATGATTCTTTCTTTGCGTCCAAGTTATTCCATTTCTAAGTTTTCAACCTTTAGTTGGTGTCATTTTCGCAACCCGTATGTGGAAAATAGCTTCCCCGAAAGGAAAAGGCCAAGTTCATCAAGTTGAAGATCTAACTAGAAATGGCTAGAGATTTGAATTACATGGCCTAAAGATTCAATTCGGACTCCGCCCATTGCATATGTTAGGTCGCGAATCACGCTCATGGACATCTGATAAGCCCAGACTGTATCAGATAAGTCCAAAACAAACCCCGTATCAGGTGTCTATACCTTTATCAAGTATCTGCCTCTGCGTACTCATTCCTTCATTACTTGGTGATTTCAACATGACAAGCCAACCTCGAATTCTCTGCCCAATTCTTTGACGCCATCATGTATGACTATATCAGAACGTGGGGTGAACCTGCTTATTAAACCACCCATTTTCCTTCTTAATGAAGAATAACTACAGTGAAAGACCGCCGCTTTAGTTTATTTTAAAAATGAATAGATGAAGGAAAGCAAGATGACTTTGTAACCTCCTAATGCCCAGAAATTAATCTGTTAATCAAACCACACGCGCTTTATTTAAACACCACAAATATACAACTGGGGTTTATTAAACTTTAAGGTATTTAAAAAATATGTCAGATCCAGTTCAAAAGAAAAAATATGTCGGAAAAACATATTTACATCCCAAAAGCAGACATTTCTTTTTCTGGAAGGGCGGTGAATGAAGAGACTGAAAGAGAGCGCGTGGGCCGAGGGAAAGGGTTGGTAATATTAGCAGTAAAGAAGGGGAAAAAGGTGATGATTGATGAATAGGAAAACAGGGGAAGTGAAATGAAAGGGATATGGAGGATGTGGAGCAAAGAAGGTGGTCGCCGCATATCCTTTGGAAGATACCGTTTCTGGTGTTACTTTCTTGAGAGAGAAGTCCACTCTTGCGACCCCCCCCCCCCCAATAAACCCTTTCTTCTCTCTCCCAACCCTCACCTCTTTCATCCCCTTCCCCTTCTTCAATGGTCACTTGAAGCTTCTTTCAATTCCTCTGCCTCCCACCATCTCCTCATCTGCATGGTGGGAGCTCCCTCTTCTTTCATTGTTTCTGAGAGACAATAATGGGGATGCTTCTCTCTGATCTCCTTCGTTTTCTCTCACAGGGCAATTTCAGTATCCTTTGGCATTTTACTTGAACCCTCTCTTCCTTTCCGCTTCCCCTTCAAGGTTCCCAGCTCACAACTTCTCTCTTTTCATCCACTTTGGCCTTTTCCCCCCTATGTACTTCTGCATGCAGTTGCATACTCAGAAGATGGCCTCAAGGCCACTATGTAACGATCTTGTCCTTTGTTTGCCTGTTTGGATTCCATGTACTATTGCTATATATATTCCAGAATAAAAGTCTCCAAAGAATTAACATGCATTTTAATTTTTTTGGGATATCACTGTACTTGTGTTGATATTGATAGGAATACACCACTTCACCTTATTTGCCAAATCCACGGCAGATATATATTATATTCACATTATTTTTTGGATGCCTTTTGGCTTGTGGTCTAGCATATATCTTCTCTGCTTTCTAGTGGTTAATAATTGGGTTTTAAATATTGGACCAATTTTTGCGGATTCAATATTCAAACCAAATCAGATATCTCCTGGCGAATCTAGTTCCTGGGAGCTCAACACTTGGTAGGCTGGCTTCATCGATAAAAGATAGAACAAAAACACCATAATCCTCCTCGGGTAGTGGTTCGGATTCCGAGCACCGGCCACATCCATTTCAACTTGAAACTACTCTGGTTTTTGGCCCCATTCAATGCTCCCACATGAACTAAATCTTGCCTCTCTTGCTGACTCTATATTGCACTTCAAAGTCAACTTTTTGGCAGGCCAGTCTTGTAATACAGACATATATTCCTGTTTTAAGACGTCTAACATTATTTTCCATGAATATAATACTAGAAACAATCTCTACAAAATACACTAGAATGAGCAGCACTGTGCCAACTGAGCAGGATCTCGAATTTTCCCTTGTCTAAAGATAGCAAAAGTTTGTAAAGGAATTAGATCTTGCTCTTCCACTATTTAGACTGGTGCTTGTGTCTCACTCTTTAGTAGGTACAAGTTTCGTCTGATACGAAGTTGCACACCTGTTAAGTTTACCGTATGACTTCAGATAAACATATTTCACCCACTTCATTTCCTGTCACACTTATATTTATCAGAAGGTAACAGGCTATTGAAGTAATTTGTGGAGTAGAGTTTAGATTCATGAGGATTGTTATGTCAAAACTGAAATAATTGAAGGGCTAATTCTGCATTTGTCGGTTGACATGGACAAGAAAGACAAAAGCATTGTTTTGGACAGCAATCGTATGGATGTGAGGAGAATCTATACTATTTACATTATAGTGTCATAAGAAGAAGGGGGAACCTGCAGAGGACGGAATGTTAGGCCCCCATGCATGTTTTTCCTTCTTTAGTTCTCCACAACGTTGTGACCAGACATAGCTTAACACATCTCCCACACAGCACACGCTAGAGAGCTACAAGTTTCTGTTTTCTCATGTGTACAAAGGAAAAGGTGAAGAGAAGAAGCTCTCATGCTGCTTTCTGACAATGAAACCTTCTCAGACTTGGCTTCATGCTCTTCTATTGTTCAATGGAATGATCGATCCCAATGCTGTTCCCTGCCAGTTAATTCAGTTTCGGGCTACGATTTTGGTCTAACAAGCGATGCTTTATACATAATAAGCAAACTTTTTTTCTCCATTTGACATGTCCTGGTTTGTGAATGAGTTTTCCAATTTTTGGGTTTGGTTTCAAGTAGCATCAGGGGACAAGATTTTTGGGAGGATGTACTGTGCGCTAGCCATGGCCAAGATAAAAGATGAGGGAGAAATGATTTGCTTCGCTGACTAACGCCACAAAATTGTTTGAGCTGATATCTGATTTTGAATTATTTTGATTTCATTGTGGAGATTTTAGTGCGTTTTCTATCGGACACTTTAATATTTTTTTCCCCCGGATCAAGAACACAATTCTTCTCTTCTTTTTGGCCTAATGACATTAGAAAATTAGAATAGAAAAAGATAGAAAATATTTGTGAGACACTTGTGAAAAATTTGTTTACGTTTAAACTTTAAATCCACCTATTAATGGTCACGATGTTTTTCAATTAATTCTAATTTAAAGGCCATGCATCCCAGTCATAGATTTTTGCAAGTGACCCCTTAATTGGCTGTGAATTTTTTAGATACCTCCTTAGAAATACCATTTTGAATTTATAACTCTTAACATGAAAATTGCGATGAAGGGGTGCTTGCCCTTTTTTCAAAAAATCGAAATGAATTTCATTACACAAAAAACCTTTTCTGGGGGTACAGACAAAAAAAAAAAAACCTCGAGAGAACGTGAACATAGGCAAATACACTAGGAAGCCCAAGACAACCCTTCTTTATTTTTGCCGAAGCCCAGCATACTGCTGAACTCAACCCAACAGAATATTACCGTTGTGTTTGATGATCAGCTGCGGAGCGCGGCCTCCCTCAGTGTGTTGAATGTTCTCAAAGCGGGAATTCAAAATTTGAAACTCCAAATTTTAGCCGTTAATTTCTAATTGCTATTTTCTAGTAATTTCTTTTTCCAAAAAAAGCATCCACACAATATATATTAACCATCTGAACACATAGTCGTTCCTGTTAAGTTTTATTTTCTGACCTACTATTCCCTTTGCCTCCTCTTTTCATTAGAAGCCACCCCTCATTTCCAGTCTCATCGGTAATCGAGTTGATCTCCGTTTTCCCCTGAATTATTATCCATCTGCTTCTTTTCTGAGAATTTCGTAGTTAAATATTTTGCCTAAAAGATGTTTATATTTGCAGATTGAATCGGGAAACCCATTGACCTCGTGCCAGACTAAGCCTTCATAGCGAGAGATGGGTCAGATCCAGTACTCTGAGAAATACTTCGATGATACTTACGAGTACAGGTATCGATCTCCGTCACTGTCATCTTCTCTTCGCTATTCAATCGCGTTTCTTTTGGACACTTATCGAGTCATCAATTGGATATTTTATGTTGTTTAGGCATGTGGTCCTGCCTCCTGAAGTGGCCAAATTGCTTCCCAAGAATCGGCTTCTCTCCGAAGTAAGTATTTAGGGTTCGCTTTTTGCCTGTCAGTTCTTGCTTGAATTGCGTGTTTCCGATTCATAGGCAGCGTAATTTAGTGCGGAACAGTAGCGGTATCTGCATAGTGTTAACGTGTTTTTGGTTGTTAAGTTAATCTAAAGGGTTGACAACTGAGCCCTGCTTCGAAATAGAACCGAAATTAATGCTCAGCCCATTGGTAACTCCTGTGTCCTAACTATAATTATTGGCTAGTATTGCTGTTAAAGAAAGAAAGAATGGACCAATGTATGAAAGAGTTGAGAAACCCCTCCAACCAGGAAATAAGAAAAAGGTTAGTGAAAGAAAAATGGTTGGCCTGTTTGAACAGAATTGAATAAATGAATGTTCTTAATTTATGTACAAGAAGTCAATGGCCTAACAATATGGGTTTCAAAGTCAGAAGACCGTTACCGCTGTTATAATTTTCGGTGTCAGTGATATTAAGAGTAATTTGTATGGCTATTTGCCTTCTAAGTATTTGTAGTCTAAGTATTTGCCTTCTAAGTATTTGTAGTCTTTGATCTGTGATCTTCAACAACTGGAAACTAAGTGGTTGCAGGCTTAAATGATTTACATTGGTTTTATGACACAGAATGAGTGGCGTGCAATTGGGGTTCAACAGAGCCGCGGTTGGGTTCACTATGCAATTCATCGTCCTGAGCCACACATAATGCTTTTCAGGAGGCCCCTGAACTATCAGCAGCAGCAGGAAAATCAGGCCCAGCAAAACATGGTTGCCGCCAAGTGAATTCACTTTTGAGATGAAAATACGAATTAATTAAAGGTCGAAATTATGTAAGTTTCTTCCGGGTTATATGGATGCTATGGAACGATGTCTTATTACTGTTGTAAAATTCTCCTGCGTGGAGAATCTTGATATAGATCTCAGTTTACTTATTGGGTACATGTTGGTCTACCTCTAATGTGCTATTTGTTTGTCTTTCGTGGACTAATAGTCACTGGATGTTTTTTTTAATGACTATCGGCCATCTTATTATTATTAGTGGTTTGTGTTGAATAGTTTCCTCGTATGACCCTCTTTTTCTTTTTTCTTTTTCCAGCTGAATTTTTTCTATTTGAATTGTTGGCTCGCGTAATTTTAACGAGAGAATTATGTTTAAGGATTAACATAAATAATTTTTTATTTTAAAGAACTATTAAGTATTAACTTCACAAGTTATGTAGCGAAACTCATTGTTTTACTTATAAATTTGTATTACTTAAATAGTAAATAATAAAGTGTTAAATATTTTTCGAATTATAAATTATTAATTTTTATTATATGAGTGATAAATATTTTTGGCAAAAAATACAAATATTTATTGTTCATTATAAATGGTAAATTTGGGGGTGTTATAAATAATTAATTCATGAATTTGATTCTTGGGTATAATTTTTCTTTAACTACGATGTTTAAGTTTGCGCTTTATCTGAAGTGTTTTTTAATGATTGTATCCAAACATAAAAATATATATATTGAAAATAAATCAACGTGTTGTAAAAGAGAGAAAGGGAAAGAAATGAATCCTCATGAGAAAAAGGGAGAGGCAGGAGAGTGGGGGGCATCAGACGTACAAATATACAATTCCGAAAACGAATAAATAAGAAGAGGAAACCCAAACAAACATACCCAAGGATTGAAATCAGCCCACTAAATGTTTTTGGTATATCGCAAAACACCATCTTCCACGTTTGAGGCAGACTGCTTAACACCTAAACAACCTGAATTGCCACCAATGGACCCGCAACGCCTGAACCCAACAGTGGCAAGAGATTGATGTAGCTTGATGTATCAACTACCGCCTCTCTGGTTCGTAATTATAAAAACTAAATGATTAATTTAAGAAGATTAAAAAAAATTAAGTTAGTTATTTGTAACAAATTGATGTTATTTTTTTAAAAATATTTTTACTAATCAATTGTTTTGGTTATAACTATATTATTAGAAGAATTACTTTAGAAAAAATGCATAAATATAAAAGACAAAATAGATTTGGGTTTTATATTTAGAATCAACATAAAAATTAAACAAAGTCTTATATTAAGGATTGGATGTAATATTAATCTTTGTACCCAAAAAAAAAAGGGGATCAAATTTAATCTTATGAAAAAATAGATTTTACATGTTGTAAAAGAAAAGATTAAATTATTTAATTCTACATTTTAGTAATATTAATTCTTATAATTTTATTTTATTAGTATTTTTAGTTTTTATGTAAGGATTAGTGAAAAGAATTGAAAATTGAAAAAAAGTATATATGGAAAATAGTTTTAAAACCAAAAAAGGGATTCTACAACAGTGGGCAATTCCCCACTTGGCCGGACCATTTTTCTTCGTCGACGTTACATTCGACAGTTGGTCGCGCTCACCGTCGGACGCCGTCCAACGTTGTCGGCCCTGCGTGTCTGTTGAGCTGTTCTCTGGCAAGTATCGGAGAGGTTTCAAACCCTAGGCTTTGTCTACTCTCAAAATCCGGTGAGGTTGAATTGTTAAATCTGGCTTTGAATCTAGATTTGAATTTGTCCCCGCGTAGTTGTCAACCATGTGTTGGACGCTCTCGCATCGTTTCTTGCTTTGTTTTAAATTTTTCATTTTAATTTGTCTATGCATGTGGTCTTTTAATCGTTTGAATTTTGAATAAAGATTGAGTTTTCAAAGTTTGATTAGTAGTTTTTGCTTCAATTGTGCGTAATCGGCTATTATACTCTTCATTCTGATTACTGGAAGCTTATATGCTTTGGATTGTTTTGTTGTGCTATGCCGGATTTCTTGTGTATTGGCATTCTGTTCATTATTATGCATGATCTGGTAAATGACTTGGCCCCGAGTTGTGTCTGGTACTTTATAAGCTTGACTTTAAATTGTCATTCTTCCGCGACTTGTAGGAGTTGCTTGAATTAATTGGCTTACTAAGGCATCTTCGTCAAAGCATTTGGAACAAAAGTTAGAAGGGTAATGCTGGATTTGTTGTTTTTTGGCACTCTGTTCGGCTATCCGTGCTGCTTCTTTGTACATTAAGTTTCAGTGAAATGCGCTTTCTGAATCCTTAAAAGCATCCAGGTCTAATTGAAACTGCCTCTCCTAGTTGTCCAGCCCTTGCTTTCATCAACGGCGCCTCCCTAACCAATTTCAACGGGATTGGATAGCCTTTTTGTATTGATGCCTGGGCTTACGTTATTTTCTTTTTTGGCCAGTGGGCTTACATTGTTTACTGTTTCATTGCATAGTTGCTGAAAATAGGTATACTAGCCTTCTCTGTCACATCTATTCCTTTCTAATAACATATCATGGTGGGATGAGGCTTACTGTTGTTGTTGTTCCCTGGTAAGATAATGTTGGTGAAGAAAATCCTGCACCTAGCATCCTATCATTCGCATGGATTTAGAAATCCTAAAGCATATGTGAAAAAGTTAGAAAGAGGGATGGCCCTAAAGCACACTTGGGGATCTTATTCCCCTTCAATAATGACTTGTGAGGTTATGCAATTGCCAAGTGCTATTCGATGTCTGTGTTGGCTTCATTTTGTGGAATTTTTTTTTCTTTTCAATTTTCTTAGTTACTATTGTAATGTAATCTGGAACCCATCTGTCTTGTTTCTTACATTCTTTGCAAAGTTATCCCATGAAATATTTTACGCAATTTAACCCATGAAACATTTTGAGTTGGTTATGCAATTGCCAAGTGCTATTTGATGTCTGTGTTGGCTTCATTTTGTGGAATGTTTTTTTTTTTAATTTTCTTAGTTACTATTGTAATGTAATCTGGAGCCCATCTCTCTTGTTTCTTACATTCTTTCCAAAGTTATCCCATGAAATATTTTACGCAGTCTGAATCGCCTTCATACAGACTCTTGACTTGTGAGGGTATGTGATTGCCAAAGTTCTATTTGACATTTGTGTTTGATTAAGTATATTAATTTTGGTTTTTTCACTTCGTTTTCCATTCTGATCCGTAGAAATAAATAATCTAAGATTGTGATTTTTCTTTGTCAAAATATCACCAGAACATACCCGATTCATGCTTTTGTTACACAGTCCATTTAGTATTAACCTGAAGCTAGAAAATCATGTTATAAGAGGCCATGACATGTTCTCTTTTTGCCAGGCCACATTTCTAACCATATTTTTTACATTCATGACTCGAGCACGCAATGTCATGGTTGCTACTGGTTTAGTTGCTTTCGCTGCAGCTGGCTTGGCATTTCCCTTCTACATGGCGTAAGTCAATTGATATTGCAGTGGACTGTTCCGATCTGCATTCTTTTGCATGCACTGAAGTTAACGGTTCAACTGAACTTGAATTGCCCAGGTCGTCAAGGCAGCCTGTTATTGATCCATCAAAGCCGTTACCACCACAAGCAACATTTCGAGGCCCTTACATAAACACTGGTTCGCGTGACGTTGGGCCTGATCATCAAACTTATACAAAGAAATAAAGCAGTTTGTGAATGTTGCATTCTGAGTTAGTAAGTACACTAAACTTGTTTGTGCCTAGCGCTTCTGCAGTTTGATGAAGCCTGGACATGGCTCATTGCTCCACCCAGAACGCGTCTTGAATATGCCCGGGAAAATCACTTTCATGGTTACATATGGTTCTGGAGCGTGTTAGAATCAACCTTATTCTGAAGAAAAATGTTAGAATCAACTAGAAATGTGAAAGTTCCCCTTTGTAAGAGCTGATGAGAGAAAATTTCGACTGCAGCCAAATAATGGGAGTAAAATATAAATTACTGCACAATTCATTGCAATCAGTTTCGTGACTACATATGATGTTGGAGTGCGTTAGAATTCATAATCTTCCCAGGAAGAATGTTGGGATCAAGTAGAATGTGTTTCTTTCTATCTTTTTGGGAGAGCTGAAGAGTTTTTAATTTTGATCGCCTGCGAGTGGGAGTGAAATTTTGAATGGGATATCTATTCATATTCCGATCAATATATTCATACTACGCTTCGAATTCGAAGGCATTTGTGCGAGTTCTATCCATGGAGCTTGTGGCTTTGAGATCTGCTGTCAGTTGAAATTCTGACCGGCATCTTCATCCCAACGAATGAGCCAGTGCTAATAGCCATGCTAGTTTGGAACTGGGTGAAAAAAAGGTTTCAGTTGTTATATGCCTTTTTTTTTTTTTTTGCCCCTTTCTGCCAACGTGTTATATGCCCATTAGTATACATTATTAAAAAAATGAAAGAGACAAGCGAGCAAAATATGATTTTTATGTTTTTATTACAAAAATGAAAATAAAAAAGCCCTTAAATAATTCCAATAAAGGCATAACCAATATATTGATTATCTATTCCATAAAAATGGAGACTTGAATATCGGGCTAGATGCATCAACTTTTTTTTTTGGGGGCTACAGAGATGCATCAACTTGTTATTGTGCTTAGTTTAGTTTGAGGGAAGACAATATATATCATGTTAATTAATAATCTTATTACTACGTCCGGTCCTTAATATAAGACCCCGTTTGACTTTTTGTTTGGTCCTAATTATAAGACCCCAATCCATTTTTTCTCTTATATTTATTTATTTTTTTCAAAATAGTCCTTCTAATAATGATAGTTCTAACCAATACACTTAATTAGCAAGGATATTTTAGGAATGACAACACTTATTTATTACAAATAACTAACTTAATTTACTTCCTTAATCTCCTCAAATAAGTCAACTGGGTCTTATAATTAAGACCGGAGGTAGTATAATGTTAATGTTTCAATGTTGACGTTTGAATATGTGATTGGTTGTTTTAGTAATTTGTTCTTTAAAAAAAAAAAAGTAAACAGTGATAGATTATTATTTAAAATGTGTCTATAATATTCAAGGGGCCTAGGCTGCGCGGTGCTTCTGATTCAACCGCGGGTTTCTCAAAGCTCGTATATTTTCAGAAGGAAGCTAAACGGTGGTGTTTGCTTGAACATGAATATCTAGATAAGATTAAAAAATTAATAATATTTACATTGGCACATTTTTTTGGCTGGCCATTTATGGTGAAACATTTAATCTTTATAATAATATAGGATTAATAATTCAATTAAAAATTTAAACTCTGAAATATTTATATGATTCATGAAGTTTACAATAATTAAATAAAAATTTTGGTCAACAAATAATTAAACATAAATATCTTATTTAACTCTTAATTTTAAATGTAAATTTTTCCATAACGTGATAGCCCACAGGTCATGGGTTAAGTCAATACTATAGCCCACAGGTTGGGGCATTGCGTTAATTGATTGGATTATTGGATGTACAATAGTTGGATAAGTTTCACTTGAACACATAAACACGATACCTGTTTTTTGGCCGAGAGCTTTATGCTATTGCCACCTGGCAGCGAAATCTATAGCCATGTGTGGCATACTTGGCAGCAAAATAATCAACTCTGAATGCTCCTTAAACTTGTGGCCGGCCGAGCCGATTGCCGATTTTCACACTGGAAATGCACATATTTGTCACCATCATTAACAAGTAGCGAACTTTGATTTTGATCAATACTTTCTGACACTTAAAAGAATTGGCCCAATTTCTTCGGTAATTACTCTCTCTCTGTCACCATGTTGTTAACTCTGCGAAGTGTTACTGGTTACCGCGGAAATAAAGCCAAAGCGTGAGGAGAAAACGGATTATAGAATGACAATAGCGATGAACTTCATTTTTGTCTGGAAAGAGCTCCAGACCCACCGCTATATAGGTAGAAACATTTCAGACTTGCACGCAAAGTTCTCAAGAGTTCCTACTTCTCTTGTATTCTCTTGTTCCATCTGAATCTTTTTCTCTCTCACACACACACCATAAATTTTCTGAGCTCTCCTTACAGTGAATTGCTCTTGAACTTCTCTTAAACCTCCGTCCATGGCTCTGTTACACCCTACCTCTGCCTTGGCTGCTATCGACACAGTGTTATCAACGAGAAGCAAAACTCTGAATTTTCCTCTTTATACCTATAGCAATATGCAATCTTTCACCAGAAAACATAGACCGAATGGACCCAGAAACCTGTCTTTACGCGTTGCTACGCCAACAAGCATTGAGCCTGAGCAATCAATTCCAGAAACAGAGAAGGATGAAACTGAGAATGAATTTAGTGACGAGAGCTCCTCTTCAAAGTTTTCTTGGAGGGATCACTGGTACCCAGTTTCTTTAATTGAAGATCTGGACCCTCGATTGCCTACCCCATTTCAGCTTCTCGGTCGCGAGATCGTACTGTGGTATGACAAATCCAAATCCGAATGGGTGGCTTTCGACGACAAATGCCCCCATCGTCTTGCCCCCTTATCAGTAATATACGCTCTCCTCTTTGTCCTTCTTTTACTACCCCTCGTTTAGTTAATTTTAATCTGAATTAATATTTTAGGTTTATAATATCGCTCTCTCAGAGAAGATCATGAAATTAATCGGTTTGATTTTTGTAGGAAGGACGGATTGATGAAGATGGCAACTTACAGTGCTCCTATCATGGCTGGTCCTTTGATGGATGTGGATCTTGTGTTAGGATCCCTCAGGCGTCATCGGAAGGTCCTGAAGCTCGTGCTATTCGATCACCTAGAGCATGTGCCACAAAGTTCCCTACCATGGTGTCTCAGGGTCTCCTCTTTGTGTGGCCGGATGAGAATGGTTGGGAAAAAGCCGGCGCCGCTAAGCCCCCATTGTAATTGATTTAATATTTTATTGCTTTATTGAATTAAATACACATTGAATTGTTTAAGTTCATTAAACTATGCGTGTTTGGACAGTTTGAGATGTTGTCGGTTTTTAACACTGTTAAATAATGAATATTTAATTGATCTGCATGGCGTTATGGTTTTGCTTAGGTTGCCTGATGACTTCGAAAAACCAGAGTTTGCCACCGTGAACATTCAACGCGATCTGTTCTATGGCTATGATACTCTCATGGAGAATGTTTCCGACCCTTCTCACATTGATTTTGCTCATCACAAGGTAAGAACAATGTCTCTGAACCTGAGAACTCGATTTAAAATACTATATTCTTAATTATTAGATATTTTATAGTTCATCACGTTGCCGGTGGAGCATTTCGAGCACAATAAAAGTTACTGTAGACAGTTTTTTTCATTAGATTTTGCTTCGTTCATTGACATATTCTCATGATCAGTAGCACGTAGCATATGAAGAATCTTTGAAGTTAATCTGGAGATGTAAGGAAAAACTTCTCTCCATGTACAACATTTTGATTGATCTCAGCAAAACTTATTCCTCACGCTACGTATGTTCCTTAACGATCCAACTAGTCTCCTGTGACAATTAAATTGTTATAGGTTTTGCTGAATTTGGTTCGGTAGTTACTAAGTGCGTACCAGTTTATGGGATCATTGCTTTTAGTACATGCCTAGGAGCCTTTGGAAACCTTCCGTTATTTATCTCCCAGCCTCGCACACCTGCTCGCTCTGTCTATGCATGGCCCTTGTTGTGGAAATGTTTCATCTCATTGCTTATGAAACATGACCAGCATGCTAGTACATGTAGTGTTAAATTAGGATAGCGCTCAAATATGCAGTTGTGGGAGTTGGATTTATTTTAGTTTGATAACTGTTACATTGCTAGCGCCAAATTAATTACAGGTGACAGGAAGGAGAGATAGGGCAAAGCCTTTGCCATTCAAGTTGGAGGGTAGTGGTCCATGGGGCTTTGCTGGAGCTAACGATGGGAACCCACGAATCAGTTCCAAATTTGTTGCCCCTTGTTATTATATGAACAAGTAAGCCTGAGGATTTAGTATTGGAAGTAAATTTTTCAGGTGTTTCGTTTTATTTTTCCCATGTGCCTTCTTCGTTACTGAGTAAATATGATATGGAAGAATTTTGTACAGTTGAGTTCTGTTAATGTTTCAACGCTCTTTGCGTATCAAGTCATAAGCATCTTGACTCACATTCAAAACAAAAATGAGTATTTAGTATCAATGCATCCTCAATAGGTGAATGAATTCTGTATTTAACTTAATCTAATACAATTCTGGAATTTTTTTTTTTTTTTTGCCTTTTCTTTTTACCTTCTGAAATTTCTTTGTACCTCTAGTATGGGGACAATATGAGGTGGATGAATTCCTAGATTAACTGTCTGCTTCTTCGAATTATGCCTGAATGTGTATTCATGGAGTTGGTAGGCATATAATAGTGCAGTTGAAGGCAGGCGTGACTTGCTGTTTCTTGTTTCATGTGCTATCAAGATGACTTTCAATAAGAATTACTTTGTATGTTGGTATACTGTCATTGTTCTTTTTCCGCACGTCATTGTTTTTACATCTAAACCCACTTGTATTACTTTTGCAGAATAGAGATTAATAACAAGCTTCCAATAGTTGGTGACCAAAGATGGGTAATATGGATATGTTCTTTCAATGTCCCCATGGCACCTGGTAAGACTCGCTCCATTGTTTGCAGTGCCCGAAACTTTTTCCAGTTCACAGTGCCTGGACCTGCATGGTGGCAAGTAAGAAGTCCATGTTCAGGGCTGTCATTTTGTTTTCTTTGATTAAGGCTCCGGAGCTTCTTAACCTGGGCATTTACTTATGCCTTATGAATGTCTCAGGTGGTTCCTAGATGGTATGAACATTGGACCTCAAACAAGGTGTATGATGGAGACATGATTGTTCTTCAAGGCCAAGAAAAAATATTTCTTGCGGAGACCAGTGATGGGTCCGGTGATGTTAACAAGGAGTACACAAAGCTCACCTTCACACCAACACAGGCAGATCGCTTTGTCTTGGCATTTCGAAATTGGCTAAGGCGACATGGAAATAGCCAGCCTGAATGGTTCGGCCTGAGCAGCCAGCAGCCGTTACCATCAACAGTTCTAACAAAACGGCAGGTATGAATACTTGAACGTGCTCTATTTGAAATTGCATCACCTCTTTCCACAAACCAAGAATAAAATCCTTTTGAACAAAACAATTGTTGGTTCCTCTTAAAAGCGCACACAGATGTGCTTCTTATGAATTGATTGGCTCAGTTGCTCCTTGATTTTTACTGTACTACACCCATACCCCCATGTCAAAGTCCAAGATGAAGAAGTCTCTGTTTGGTTTGAGAATCAATCGCATCCTGAATAAAGCATTGTTGTTCTGCAGATGTTGGATAGATTTGAACAGCACACTCTCAAGTGTTCATCATGTAAAGGAGCTTATACAGCATTCCAGACGTTGCAGAAGATTCTGATCGGTGCAACAGTTGTTTTTGGTGCAACGTCGGGGATCCCTTCAGAGACATATCTCCGGATAGTTCTGGCCGGACTTGCAGTCGCTAGCGCTGGCTTGGCCTTTGCCTTAAATGAACTCCAAAAGAATTTTGTATTTGTTGATTACGTGCATGCTGATATTGATTAGAATTTAGACAGTAGACACGCCTCATAGCCCTTGTAGGAATCCTGGCGAACCAAAGCCTTTGCAAATGGCTGGCTGTAAACAAAGTTTAAAGCTCAACAAACAAATGTAAAACTGAGATATATATTCACACTTTTGTGTGTGTATATACAGATGAACACAGCAAAATCTTAATCACCGACATTTTTCTTTTCTTTCTGGCAAAGACTGGAAAGGTTTCAAGTACCCTTGTCAAGGAGCATAGCTATAAATTAAAGTTCCGTGAGGCTGTTATATGAATTTTTTCCACTTGTAAACACATGCGTAGGTGCATAAAGCCTCTCGATGCTAAAGGCGTGATAACGGAACTCAGAACGTTTCATGATAAATAATGCAACCCCTTTTATCTTCCCCATATTGCGGCCCTTTCTTCTATTTTTAAAATATGTCCTCGTCAATTTTTTAAACAAAATCAGTCCATTAAATTAAATACTTCCTGCTGGTCCTTTGTATAATTTATTTTTTAGAAAAATTTTATGGTTCAAATGCTTTGTAAGATTTAGCGGAATATTAATTGTTTTATTTCGAAAATATCTTTATTGTCAATTTTTAGTGAAGAAACAGAAAGAGTATATGCTGTTCAAATTCATGATATTTATAAAGAATAAAGACGAAAGTCAAAGCGAATTATATACAGTGTTAATGAAAATTATTAACTTTTTTATGAAGTACTTAAAAATGATTTATATTAATAATTTATATATACTATCAATATTCATCCGCATAACTTATGATGATAAAAGAGGGAAAATCTAGAGAACCGTGTTGGCGTGCAATTCGGTGTAAATGAAGGGCATCATATACAAATAATACTTGAATATTAATTAACTTTTAATTATCATTTATTTGCTATAAATAGGCTTTAACACTATGTTTGGTACCAGGTTTTCAGAGGGGAGGGAAGAGGAGGGGAGAGGAGGGAAGTTGCTCCCCTCCTCTTGTTTGGCTC
The DNA here is from genome assembly GCF_004799145.2 of Neltuma alba. NCBI lineage: Eukaryota > Viridiplantae > Streptophyta > Magnoliopsida > Fabales > Fabaceae > Neltuma > Neltuma alba. The sequence continues at coordinate 81,846 of NW_021636291.1, forward strand.
GTGCAATTTTTAAGAGGGGAGGAGAAAAACTCTCCTTCTTTTGTTTGGTTAAAATATTTTTTAAAGAGAGAAAGGGCTCTTCTTCCCTCCTTTTCCCTTCTAGCTTCTCTCTAAAATTGGGATTTTTTAGATGAGAGATAAGAGATAATATTTTAATTTCTCATATATCTTTTCGATTTGTTAACCCCTAATTAGTCGTAAACATTTCTACATAAGAGAGTTTTTTTGAACATTTAGCAAGAGGTTGTTGAGATAATTGTCTCCAAAATTAGTGAGCATTTGTAAACCTTTTTTTTCTCTTCTTCTAATTCTAAGAGGCCGTCAGCATTTTCTTTCACCGTCAAGGTTTTTTCTCTTATTGAAATCTATTACTCACGATTTTTTATCTTGATATCCTATAACTGTGTGATTGTGTCTTGCAAATCAATATTGGTGAATTGCATTATATATAGCCTGTAACATACTATTTTTTTTATAAAAAAATTGTAATTAAAAATATATAATAATATATTATTATATAAAAAAAAAGTCATCTTTGCCACCGAATTCGGTGGAAAAGATGGGAGAGGGGGAGTGGTTGCATTAATGAGGAAAGAATTTTGGAAGAAGATTTAATAAAGAACAAAGAAAAACATGGGGTAAGGTTGAAAAACAATGGAAGGGTATTAAATGAAGAAGGAAAAGGGAGGAAGAAGCGGATGGAAGTGGAAAAATTAGGAGGGAGTGATGGAGGGATATAAATGAGAGGGGGTGTTAAACGTCCTCACTAGTTATATTTTCAAGCCAGAAGAAAAGAGATCGAAAGAGAGAAAAAGCGAAAGACAAGAGAAAGAGAGAGAGAGAAGAGAAGAGAAGAAGAGAGCGAGAAGTTGAGTTGCAATACGTGATCAGAAAGTCGGGACAAGTTTTGGGAATCATTTAGGTACACAAGTATACTTCTTTTTATCAAATTTTCTTTATGAATATTTCCTATATATTTATAGCTTTATATTATTATTATCATTATAATGTTTAGAGAAAATTTTACTGTTTGGGTATAGAGTAAATATGGAGTTTTGACAATGTATGATCGTATAAATTTAAAGATACATTATTAAGGAATTTTAATCAGTTTATTTTTTTTAATGATTATTTTGAGAATTTTAAATTAAGATTTTAGTGAAAAAAATTGTTATTTAAAGATATAGAATGTTTTTACCGATTAAATTTGAGTTAAATAAATTATTTGAGTTATTTAATATATTATTGAGGTTTTAATCGGTTTAAATATTGAATAAGTTAAAGGTATATTTTTGGAAATAATTTTTGGAAGTATAAAGAATTGTAAATTGAGAATTTTATAAAAATTAAAATTTATTTATACTTCAAAGGAGTTCCTCAGCTAAGGAAAAATTTTAAATGGGACGATAACAAATAGTTGAGATTTTAATATAAAATATTTATATTGTAAGAAATATATATTTAAGTTATTAAATTTAAATAGTCTTATATGTAAATTATATTTTCAAAATATTATATTTATTATAAATAGCAAAAATTTGGGAGAGTTAATATGTTTATGTATTTTTGGTTTAGAGGGTAGTTTTAGAATTTTAGAGTAGTTTTGGAATAGTTTTGTGTTTTATATTAATAAATATTTATGTGCAATTTTGTAGACTCTTGAGAATTTTGGAGTAATCTTTGTGTGATTATTTGTAAGCTAAAGAGTACCAGGTAACTTTGAAAATTCTTTCTTGTACATGTGAATTGTGTATGATTATATTATGGATTTACTAATTTTTATATCATACTGAAAAGTAGTATTATGATTTCAAATAAATGTTTTGATATGTTATTTGATTTTGTTAAGATTTATTGCTATTAATTATGATCAATATTTAAATATATTGATGGCTAAGGAATTGTCCTGAGTTGTTATTAAATGGTATATGAGTTTTATTGCTATCTTATCTTTAAAATATTTGAGGACGTATTTATGATGTAACATTATCGGCACCTGACATGCATTGTTGGGCTAAGGATAGAAAGAGATTGCATGGATATAAAATTACCACGTGGTATGCCATCACTCGGTGCACAATGGATGGCACTTGTTAGGGCCCCTTCTTCCATGTTTTCCTTTGGCCAGGAATTCATTGGAGCTGTGGGACATGTGACACCTCCCTATTCACAAAGGAGGGGAGCCATAGTCTGAGCTTGAGCTCTATATCTTTGGCCGGATATATCTCTTGTGTCTGTGAGCTTGGAATAATTCAGTAAAATGGATTAGTTCCTATTGGACTATGTGTTAGCCTATGGTTCCAGTCAGCGGTATAAGGGTGGACGGTGATATAAGGGAGGCAGCATATTGCATTATTTTTGGATATATTAGAAAAATAAAATTGAATTGAATGTATCAAATATGTGATTTTTAATATATTTATATACACACATATAAACAGATTTTTGGTTTATCATATATGATTTGCTTTTACAGGTTAGAATTTCAGTAGTTATTGAGACGTTTGATCTCACCCCTATATTAACAATTTTCAGGCGAAGAATCTAGTAAGAATCAAGGGAAGGCACCAATGGAGTGAGCCGTGAAGGCTTTTGTACTTCTCAACACATGCTATGTTATATTTTTATTTGCCATGACTATAAGACTTTAATAGTTTATTTTGTTGTTATGTTAGAAATATTTTGAAATTATGAGTTGTTTGAAGTATTAGAAATATGTATAGACTTTTAAATTAAATATTTTGTTACGTATATTGATATAATTATGTGAGGTATTACATAGTCTTTATAAAATAAAAAAAATGAGAAAATTCATTCAAATTTTATGAGGTTAAAATAGTCAATTTTTTATTAAAACAAAACAGAGTATTATTAAAATTGTTCCCTTCCCTCCCTATCAATCAATCCAAATAGAAGATCATTAAAATCCCTCCTCTCCCTCTCCCTCTCCTCTCCTCCTCTTTCCTCGATAAAAATCTCTTCCATTCACTTTCTTCCGTCGAGCCAAACGCAGTGTAAGGATAGCAGTATATATTAAACTGGGAGAAGAGTGTACTTGAGCCACAGAAGCTCGTGGGGCCTAATTCGTTGACGAAAATTTGCAATCAAGCCTAATCAGTAGCTATTGCGTGAATATTATGTTTGTGGTGTCATTTGTGAATGCATGAATCGTGCACGTTCGTCAGTGACGCATTATGGCCCCACGTTGCACATTAAAGTAATTAATTTCTGCAGGCATGCAAAGTAGGCCCTATCATGCGTCAATTCTGTAGGCATGCCTGCACTTTCCTCAACTCAGTTACTACGATCTAGTTTTCAAGCATATTCCTTAGACCAGGGCGTGCTGGACAAAGAAAAGCCAAATGCCTCTTGGGCTTTTTCTCACAGTAAATACTTACATAGTGTTCAACATCAACACTTGTCAGTTACTAGTCTTTAATTTTCCTAATCAATGATACTAAACTAGTGTTAAATTTACAACTTGCTAACCTTCCCGACCTTCCACCACTGAGGATTAGAAATTCTAAATACTGTGTTTTGGTTGTTTTAATATGGTTGTCGGGGTTAATTAATATGATGTTCTTGGTAGTCAAGTTTAATATTATTTGCTTCTAAATAAATAATCAGCAAAGATGAATAGAATCATAAGCCGTTGAAGTCTTGCCTTGCTGACCTTTGCTCCTTTATAGCTTTCTTCTGTATCCTACAGTTTGCCTAGTTACCAATTAACTCGAAAACCTTTTTTGTTAACTTCGAGCAGGAAAAAAAATGGGTTAAGGTGCGCCCAGCACCCTGAACTATTTACTTAGGTGCGTCCAGTGGCCTAAAGTAATTTTGGATGCATCCAGTGTCCTAAACTAATTAAAATGATGCGTCCATATCCCAGGCTAACAGAAATGTTATGTTTAACTGTTATTTTCCTGACTCAGTCTAAAGTTGACCTCAGATATTCTACATGGTAGACACATGGGCACCCGATGTGTATTATTCTTACTCAAAAGTCAATTTATTTAGAAGAAGAGGAAGGAAATAAATTTAATTTTGCGTAAGAATAATACATATCAAATGTCCATATGTCCGCCATTTAGAATATCTGGGGTCAACTTTAAACTGAGTCAGGAAAGTAACAGTTAAACATAATATTTCTGTTAGTCTGGGATATGGATGCACCATTTTAATTAGTTTAGGACACTGGATGCACCCAAAATTACTTTAGGCCACTGGACGCACCTAGGTAAATAGTTCAGGGTGCTGAGCGCACCTTAGCCCAAAAAAAATAGTTGATTCTAAGCTCTTCGTAATCTTGAAAATGGCAATGTAAGTGCAGGTCTTACAATGACTGTAAACGAAGAATGCAGAGAAAATTACGTGCAATGATAGGGTTGTGCAGGTTGAAGACTATAGCTGAAGAATGCCAAGAAAGGGAGCAATGAAAAGAATTGCTAGAAGGGATTCAACAACAACAATCTGTCGAGACGTGTGTCAGCATGGTCCAACAAATGTAATTTATGTTTATTAGTGGTATATGATCACTTAGTAGAGCATTAGAGCTGATATTTCACTTGATTGTTTCGAGAGTTAAGGACATTCTCTTGTACATGGTCTCAAGCCATTGAAGACTCAACAAACTCATTCCCATTTAAGCTTTCTTCCAATCATATCTTATATTACCGCTGGTCTTTTATATAAGAGTTAGTTGTGAGTAGATTAAGAAAATTAGTTAAGTTAGGTATTTGTAATAAATAAGTGTTATTTTTTTCCCCTAAAATATCCTTGTCAATCAAGTGTATCGGCTAGAACTATCATTACTACAATTAGCATTTTGAGAAAAAAAAATGAATAAATATAAGAGATAAAGTAGACTAGGATTTTATATTTATAATCAAGATAAAAGTCAAACAAGACTAGCCTATTAGGAGGGAGAGCCTCTTAAACTTATAAATCCCATAATATTTGTGAGATTCCTCAATGTGTGACTCATAATAGAGAACTCCCCTCGAGAGCCAACGTCCTCGGTGGCTTTACTTTACAGTGCTTCACTCGGAGAGCCCAATTTCAAAAAACTAACCTATTAGGAGGGAGAACACATTGAACTTATAAACCCCACAAAACTTAGATCTCATTTGGTGTGAAGCAATGAAAATGAGGGATAAGGATTGAAATTAAAATTGAAAAAATCTATTAAAAAAGAGTTTAGAATGGGATATTACTTGATACATGAGATTAGACAAACCCATAAATGTGGGATTGAGAAATACCATTTTGTCTAATCCCATATATCAAGCAATTATTGATGTTAAATACTTTTTATTGATTTTTTTTTGAATTGCAATCCTAATCCCTATCTTTTATTTTTAATACTTTATACCAAACGGGACCTTAAATTCTCCAATGGGGGACTCATAACAGAGTATATTTCAGTTTACCTCTGTAGTTAACTGTTCTTGGGGGGAAAAAAACTGTATTAAAATTACAAGATGCTACAAAGTTCAAATTCCTATCCTGTCTCATGGCTCACGGTTAGATAACTTAAAAGTCGAATCACAAGACAATTTTGAGCTTTCATATATAGAACTGCACGTGGTTAACTGTGTAATATGCAGTTTTTATTTATCCAAAATCCAACACACTAGTATATATCAAACATATGATCTTGCACTACCGCCATCTTCCTGCATTTGCAATGCCTGCTGCTCGACCAATTTTCCAGAATAGGACAAGCCACTGACAGCTGGAGCATGCCCGGCGAACAAAGCAACATGGCCCATGAGCTTGTCTTTCCTTGAAAACGTTGTACCACACGAACACTGCCACTTGAGATCCCCACAGTGCTTCTCATGTGTTCTCAGATCAGACAGCACTGAGAAATGCTTCAAATTGCACCTTTTGCACACGTACATCTTCGGACAATGACTTCTCTTGTAATGATTCTTCACACATATCATTGACTTCAACGGTTGAAACTTGGCATGCTTCTGATTCCACCTACATCCTTCCTGCGGACATGAGTATTTCTTAGGCCTGAACGTGCTCATCGAACATTCTTTGTCTCTATTCTTCATCGGGTTGCTCAAGGCGGCACTTGTCTTGTACTCATCCCCATGAGCTCTCATATGCATCCTCAAATTCGCATCTCGTTTAAACCCTTTCCCACAAATTTGACAGTAATGTGTGTACTTGGCCAGCAAATCAGCAGCATCCAATTCGATTATGTCCTCGTTCTTTGGTTCATCGGTCTCATCCCTTTGAGACAATTCTCTCTTCGTTTCACTAAGCCCAGCACTCGGATCATCATCCTTGAGATTATTAACGCAGTTATTGTTGGTATCATAGCTTTCACCACCGAACCAGTTCAAGGTTTGATCATCAGGACTAGAGAAGATACCTTGCTCTCTGTGCGGAGCTATGTTATTCGTATTATTACTACTGTGCATACTTGTATAATGGCCAAAGTTGGATTCAGTGCAATGGGTACCTGGTGGTGGAGAGAAACTAAGGAACATGTGTTGGCACGTGAGCACCATGGAGGAGGCAGTGACAATGAATTCCTGGATGATAGAATTCATACTGGCTAAGGTTGTACAGGTAGAGTCTGGTAAGGTCTGATCCGAGGAAATAAGAATACCCGCGAGTGTCTGGACATGAGTGAGCCTGTCTTTGAGGAGGGAGAGATTGAACATGAGCGAGGTTGATTGAGAGGGAGCTGATTCAACAGAGGGTGAAACCAGATTAACAGCAGCAGCAGCAGCAGGAAATATATTGTGCAGGCCTTGAGAGAGATCTGGGAAACCAGAAGCTGTGGCCCTTGAAATCATTTTTTGATGATCGATTTCTCACTTGAATTTCAGATGTTTCTGAGGAGATGTGAGCTGTGACTGAATTTGGGTTCTGGAGTACAAAGAGAGGCATGAGAGACGATTCTCCAATATTTATAAGAAAGATTAAAACTATTGGGTAATATAAATAGACACGCAGGGATACAACAATAAGTCAACTATGTGAGCTAACAGGAAATATAATCCTTCCCCAGTTCCAACCTCCCCTGCATGTAACCAAAAGAAAATAATATGAAAAAGAAAATTATTGCTAACTGAAAGGGTTAATTTAAATATGTTGACTGTAGCTTCATTGGACGACCAATCACACGTTGAGTGTTTTAAATTGATTTCGTCTTCTTGTCCACTTCTTCTTCTCTCCTGTTTATAGAGAGTTCATTTTTGCCTTTAAAACTCAATAGTCAGTTCATTGGCAAGGTTTGAAATGTTCAGAAATAAGATGGCGTCATCGTAGCTTGCCCTTCAGAGAAACTCTGGAATTTACAATATGCAATAATAACCCAAACTTATTAAAAAGGCGGCTTGCGCAGCCAGAAAGCACACACGATGGATACAGAGTATGATGGCGGTGCGATAATAATATTCAAAATCTCTTACCACGTAGTATGAGGACTCTTAACTAACATAACTGTAATATATTTATGGAGAGAAAGGAAGCATTTGAGGTGGCCTTTTCGTGGAGCTTGAATATGAGTTTTGCTCAAAGACATGACATAATAAATATTAAGATGAGCATTATTTATTTGTTTTTGATAACAGGTGTGCATGAATACTTTTATTAAAACGTGTAATTTTTTTTGTGAGAGTGAGAGAGAGAGAGAGAGAGAGAGAGAGATGAATTGAGAATAGCATAATTAATGTTATAATCCCTCACCTTCTGTTTGATCGATGTGAAAAGAACACATAGATGAGAACGTCGATTAATACTGAAATGAATTTTATATTAATTAAGGACTGAATTATTGATTATTATATAGTAATTGTGAAGGGCCTCAGCATGCATTCAGATGTCAGCCTCTTGATCGATACCTTTCTCCTAAAAGAGTCCAAATCAATTGCGCCTTCCCATAGGCAGTGCATTTTTCTCCATTCAACGCGTTAAATCAGCGATATCTGGTTTGTTTACCCTTGTTGATTACTGATTGGTTATTTATTTTGACTGGTTTGCTTGTTCTTGTTAAAACTTGCTAATTTAGAATAAATTTTTCATACCGGCTAGCAAATTCAGAATTGCACATCCGGCGTCTCATTAAAATATTAAAACAAGTTTTTTAGACATGAAATATCATAAATATTTGAAAATTACTACCTCTGGTTCTTAATACAAGACCCTGTTTGATTTTTATTTTGATCCTAATTATAAGACCTCAATTCGTTTTGTCTCTCATATTTATATTTTTTTTTCCAAGGTAGCCCTTTTAATAATGGCAGTTCTAACCAATAAACTTAATTAATAAGGATATTTTAGGAAAGACAACACTTATTTATTATAAATAACTAACAACGCTCATTTATTATAAATAACTAACTTATTTTATTTCCTTAATCTGTTCAAATTAGTCAACTAGTTCTTATAATTAGGACCGGAGATAATATATCATCTACATCTTTACTCATATTCCATTAGCCCCAATCTTGTTACGTAGATCATAGGAAAAAAAGACTTCCTTCGTAAAGCAGACTTTGGACGAAGCTTGACCTTTCAATACAATTTTAAAATCATCCTTCACGTGCTCCGTGGCTCTCTATGAATAAAAAATTCCCTTACGACCAAATAACCACTGTGATTTATCAAAACCAACAGCGATTAGAAATAAATTTATAAAACATTGATTTTTTGAATAAATATATGGGCTAAATATAAAGTTAATACTAATACTTTGGGCCAAAACAAACGTAAGCTTTACTTTTAATAATATTTTTAATCCTTTTATCCGAAAAAAACCTCTCGTCCTCTCACTGTTATTAATTCCTTATTAACGAGCTTTATGGGTTTGCCACCAAAAAATAATAATAATAATAAGAATAACAACAAACTTAATGTGAACGACCCACAATGACAATGTCGTTGCCGTCGGTGAGGAGTTGAATAAACGACATGTCGCCATCCGGCTGGGCGCACGGAGGTAAAGATAAGACTAGCGCGAAGAGAGGGAGACACGCGGCAAGTTGAGCTTTGGGTGCAGCGGACTGCAATGGCATCCGTGGTGTCTAATCTCTCGTGGAGTTCTTCGTCTCTGCTGCAGAGCATTGGTGAAAGATTGAATGAAGGCACTAACTTGCCCAACAATAAGAGGGTCTTTGTGGTTTTTGCTCAAAAGAAGACGAAGAAAACTCGAAAGGTAGTGGGGTTATTGTACAGGATAATTTGGACTATCATCTATGTTTTCGAAGTTTTTAATTACCTTATTTGGTTACTTTTGAAACCGTAAGGGGAAAAATAAAAGCTATGTCTTCCATTGAAGTAGGAGAGGAGGGGAACGCAAGCTAGGCAGTCGCTTTTGTTCCTGATTATTGTTAATTCCTGTGTAGCCTAGTCTGAGTTCTTTGACTAATTATTGCACTTAACTTCCCACATTATGATGGGCTGCTGCTGCTGCTTCCATCTTGCTCTTTTACCGTGAGGTCAGATTATCCTGAAGGAAGACATGCCTGATCTTGGAAAGAAAGGGCAACTTCTTGACGTGAGGGCTGGTTTTTTCAGAAATTATCTGCTTCCCATGGGAAAGGCCCAGATTGTCACTCCTTTGCTGCTCAAGTAATGTCTTATCAAACTATGCTTGACCTACAAGTGACCTATTTTAACAACATCATTTATCTTCTTAAGTATTTTACAGCCTCACTTATTCTTGTCAATTTGCCTTTTAAAATATAAAATAAAATTCAGTGGATATAGAACGTTCTCGGATAGTCCCTTGTAATTCCAACAATAGGATCAAGTAGAAATTTTTAGGAAATATAACTATGCTCACTATCTCGCAGACAAGGGAATCTGTCGTAGACAGTTTATGTGCTTAGTACAAGGTATTGTATGTTGCAAATCAATAGGAATCTAGTTTTTGACTCCAATTTAGCCTCTGTTTGCTTTTTACTGAGTTTGTAATTTCCTAGTAATAGACTACGGTCTATCAAATAAAAATACCAACATTTTATCGTCTCTTGCACTCGTCTTGGCTTCCCTCTTTCAGTTTTTTTCCCTTTACCTCTAATTTTGTAACAGTACAGCTAAAGGGGAAAACTGAAACATGGAAGCATGATATTATAAACTATGGCAATAGGTTCTGGAGTGGTACTGTTGTGCAGCCTATCATAAGATTCGTTTCTTACAACAAGGTTCATTGCTAACAATAAGTACATTTGGTCAATATTGACTTATCCAATAGTTACTCTTTTATAATGAAAAACCATGTATTCAGTTTAATCGTACGAGCTGCAACTCTTCAACTGTATTCAGCATGTTGCACACACCAAGTACTTTTCTCAGCTTCACAAATTAAGCCTATGTAAGAATCTTGGTCAATTATTCATAATTCATGAATAGTGAATATTATTACTGACTCTGTATGATGCACAGGGAAACTTGTCTAGTTTATTTATATTACATCAACGCGGCTTTAATGTTACGGTTGAGCTTATGTTTGTTTCCATAAAATAGTGTCGGACATTGGAACTTCTGCAATATACATTCATTGAGACGTGGGATTGTACTTGTGCCCTTTTGCTGAAAATAGCTACATTTCTTGTTTTATGAATAGTTGATACTTCTTAATTAAAAAGTCACAATCCAACCGTTTCTGCTTGACAAGTCTTATAGGCAAGTTATGGTGACTGACTAATTAAATTTCCAGTCAGCCTTATCTGAATGCAACGTATCTTTCATGGTTGGATTTTTCTGTGTAATGAATGATGTAATCAGTGTTTAAAAATGAAGGCAGTAAAGCATTGTCTACAACGGTTTTGGGATAATTTGACCTTGTATGGTCTTATATCTCATTTTAATTAATTTCTCTCCCCAGGGAAATGAAGATGGAGGAGGAAAGAATTGAGGCTGAGAAAAGACGGGTAATTTGTCCTATTCCTCATATTACTATTTAGCAGAACATTTTGTGGTTGTACACTGCAAAGCTTGCTGTTATTGACTTGGAGTAGGAGGTAATCAATGCTATGCTATTAAGTTTTACGTAGAACAGTTTCATCGAGGCTGAAACTGAGTTTCACATGACAGATTGCTAAACATGAAATTTCTTCATCATCATCCTTCCTCTTGTCTTTTTATTTTTGGTCTGATGTTTGAGCAATACGTTTTATTTTCTTTTTAAAGTTTGTACCATGGTTGTTTCTCCAACTTCGTTTTCATAGATGCTAGACTTATCTAAGCTCATTGTTCTCCAGGTAAAAGAAGAGGCACAGCAACTTGCTCTTATTTTTGAAACAGTCGGAGCTTTTAAGGTGAAGCGTAAAGGTGGTAAAGGAAAACAAATTTTTGGAAGGTGAGCTCTGACCAGTTCCATTCTAAGCAGTTAACTTATGCCCTTAAATTCAAATCTACTTTGATTTGATCATGGATTTTTTTTCTTTTTCCATTCTTAGTGTTACAGCTCAAGATCTTGTTGATATAATCAAAGCACAGCTTCAGAGGTACGATAGTCTTCTCAATATATACAACTCCTTTTGAAAATTTTGCACAAATTATCTGAAAACTTTTTTTTTTTTTGGGGGGGGGGGGTTTGGTTTTCAAAACTGAATGTGCCTGTTGTTTTGTTAGCGACTCCATTGCCTTCAAGTGACAGCACTTGAGCAAATATGACTGGCCATATGCTAAACGGTCATCCTCATTCTCGAGATTTATTGTTGAGGGTAGTTGATGATTCTATGTTCCCTACTTCATCTGTCTTGATCTTGTAGTAGATGGCGCTTGAGTATATTTTTCTTTGGTAATATGAATTGATCTTCATGTTTTGTTTTCTGTTTATAATTCATTCCTTTTTCATTTTATGTTGTCAACTCTTCAGGGAGGTGGACAAGAAAATTGTTTCTCTTCCAGAGATCCGGGAAACAGGAGAGTATATTGCAGAGTTAAAGCTACATCCTGAAGTTACAGCTAGAGTTCGGTTGAATGTTTTTGCTAACTAAGCACAGCCTGTTCTGAAATTTCGTCTGCTGGTGCAAGCTTCCTGCTTCAGCCTAAGGTACTAACTATCCGACTTAACACCTCTGAGTGCCACTTATAAGTGATTAACTCTCATGAACATGGTTCCAGTATTGGAATGATTGGTGCATGGAAATGAACAAGTAGTTTGTTTGAGTGGAGGAAATCTCCTCAGCTAGTTCTTATTGTGTTAATTGAGGTTATGTTGAGCTGCAATCCATGCAATGAAAATCGAAATATACGTCGGAGTCCAATAATTTGTTTATTGTGGCGTTTCATGCAGATTCTGATTGATTTGGATGCTCATATTGGAAGGCTACAAATTTGCTGAAACTGACTGATTAAGCTCGTATATTCTAGCAGCGGTTGTTTATTGTTTTTCATGTAAATTTTTTTTGGTGGGTCCTGTGAAACAATTTCATTTTCTAGAGTTTTAAATGAAAAGATGCAATTAAAGATATTGCGAGCACACAGAAGCGAAACGTGACAGAGCAGAGCAGGACATCTTGTCCTAGTCTTGAAATAAATGACGCAAACTTAAGGAGGCAATGACCAAGAGTGAATAAGGCGAAAGTATAAGATTATTGACACATAACAAATGACCAATCTAAATGTCAGATGTAGTTTTCTTAGGTCGGTCACTGGTCTGACTCCGACCAACGCCCGAAAGAAAAGGGAAGGGGGAAGAAGAAAATTTAGAAGGCGGTTTCCAGGTCTTAACGCCCAGTTATTGATTGGTCCCTCCGTACCATTGGGCGTTAAATGACTTGATTCAGCAAAGTTTATTTCTCGTTAAAGTATTCTCTGGAACAATAATGCAAATAGTGTTTACAATTTAGCGTTCAACATGTGATAATCAATTCGTGTGACGATCAACTAATTATTTGGTGCGCATCTTTTGCATAATTAATAGGAACTCAGGTTCATCAACGGATAATAAAATTTAAAAGAAATTATACTGTTTGCGAATGATAATGTTGTTCATCCTTAAGATTTAAGTAAACGTGGCCAGTTTAAACCAACAAATCCATTACTGGCTGAAGCAACAATTTAGTTATACGCTTATCTCTTTTTCCCACTGACCAGCCAAAGGAAGATTCCATGACGGGATATAAATATCCTTTTATTTTCTGCTGAGTTATTTTGGGTGGCTTAAAGCCAGACCCTCTGTACCCGACTACAAAGGACTAGGGTGACAAAACCAAGTTATCCACGGGTGCAAAATTGGATATTATCGGGGGAGAGCATTGTGATTTGCTGATTGGCTTCAGGAGGACAGATCTATCTTGAACAAGCATGGGCAAATGTTACAAATAGCACCACGTTATTGTCAGGTCATGCACCAGTTTAAACAATACTGCCATGTGTTGATGTAATATAATCCAATATGTGGCCTATCCAATATTTGTTAACACCGTATTTGCCATGGAGGAGCCAACCAAACCCAAAGCAGTGAAGTAGATTTTAGGTAGCCATACTTCACAAAAGTAAGAACCACCACTCAAGGGATGAAAATGAGCGACCCACATTAATTGATCCGCCATCGCATACCAAACCCGTAATAGATAAGGTTAGGTTCTGCTTAATTTGGAGCCGAACTCTGCGGATCTATAGAAGGATTAGCAATTCTTTGGTGGGATCGAAATTTGTTCAACACCATTTGCCCAAATAGAAAGGCTGGCCAATGCCTACTTTTGTTTTATGGGTCATAATTCATGAAAAAAACTGATGCAGATGGCTTGCGGATATAAACAGGACAAAGAAGCCACATAGTAAACCAACTCATGCATATCTGAGGCATTTGTCCTTATCAACAAAACGTGACCGGTTTTATCACTACAGACTCCCAAGCAAAAAAATAGGATAACAACTACATGCTCTGTGTTTATTTGCTTGTGTGGTTTCCCTTCATCAGTAATTAAAACTAAAGGCTATTCGTACGGCCCTTCCAGCTGTTGGGTTTGAAAATTACGCCATAGCCTCTAATCTAATCTACTTTGTCTTGTTTCTGGTTAAGTAATATAATCCCTCAATATCTAACTCAAACCTTCTTCTTCCTTTTCCTCAAAAGGATTCTCCCATCTCGGCATCCCATATGCCCTTGTCTCTTCGCTCATCGTTAATGTGGTCTCTTAGGCCATTTGGACCCGACAAAGCTTGTTTTTAAGTTCCCCACCCTGCCTCTTGGTTCTGCCTTCTTTTTGATATATTGATGAATTAAGTGTCATCTATACTGCGGCAAAAAGCCTGATCAATAATTTATAAGTTGTACCTTGTTTTTATCTGGAAGGTCACAAAAATCTTCAATTTGGCATTGGTGCAGAGTCCGATCCTCTGTCATCGATCGGCCAATAACTTTCCTTAATCAATTTAGTTCCTCTGTTGTTAGATGATGTAAATTTAACAGAGTAATTGAGATGGACTGGCCTAACAGAACCCTTTACATGTCGTCGTTAAACAAATGAAATGATTATATCCCGTACCAAAAAGAGTTGCTTTTTTTTTTTTTTAATAAAAACACCGCCAAACTTCATGGACTATTATATTGCGCAAAATACATTAGGTATTTCAGTGCTCTTTTTCATCTTTCAACATTATGCATGGCAAGTTAATCACATAATAATCCATATAAGAATCCCATTAAATCAGGTGGGTAATTCGGTTGAATTTATGTTAATTTGATAAACAACTGAACTAAATTGACTGGGGAGATTATTGGGAATGATAAACTTTAGAAAGTGACGCTTTCAAATGTTAAGAAAAAAATTGTGAACTAACTACCTCCGGTTTTAATTGTAAGACTTAGTTTATAAATTATAAATGAGGTCTTATAATTAAGATAGGAGACGGTACATAAAAAGGAGGAGAAAAAAGAGAAGATGAAAATTTTAAGTACGAGTGTGTACAACATTTTTGAAAAAGCTAAAATTAATTGAACCCAATAATTCTGGAATTTGA